>NC_091064.1:199657473-199960503 GCF_000393655.2 Nicotiana sylvestris | reverse complement strand
TCATTCCTCTGCAAACTACTTCCCCCTTTTTTCTTTTTCTTTTTTTTTCTTTTTTCCTTTTTTTTTTTTGCATAGCTTCTTCCTTCGAAGACTACCTCCCTTAAGACTCGTTTTGCCTTTCCCCAAAAGGAACTGCTGAGGATACCGATTTTTACCAAACTTGTGTTGGACTCCTCGAAACTGCTGGGGATAACACTATTGGGGAATTATTTACTTACCTGTTGGGGGATAAAATATTATCAGCTGGGGATAACGCTGTCGAGGATAACACTGCTGGGGATTCTGACTCCTTCAGAACTAGTGCTTCACTCTTCGGAAGGCTGTTGGGAATGATACTGGCCTTTTGCTTTTCTGAGCACAAGTTTCATCCCTTTGTTCTGTCTGCTGGGGAACAACTTCCTCCATTGAAACTTATTATGTTGGGGGAAACACTGGTTCAAAGACCACTTCCCTTGAGACTGGTGTTATCTTTATTCTTTCCCAATTGGGTACCTGACTTCCAGAAAATTTTCTAAATGAAAGGAATTTTTTTTGCCCCAGTTTGATAATATCCCTTGTGGCATGCATTTCTGGCATCAATGCCATTTCCTTTACCTGTTTCAAATCAAACAAAATTTGTTAGTTTAAAACGCGGTGGTTGGTTGTGATACTCCTACTGGGATGGTTTTCCCTTTCTCCTTCCTTGCTCTGCGTTCCACAACTTGTTGGGGATGATATTATTTGCTGGGGATAATCCCTTTCTGCTGGGGATATCCCTCTTCTTTTGTGGCATAGCTCGGAAACTGGCATTTCCCCGACCTTTTAGTCTAGTATGAATTTCCCCAAATCATGCTCACTGCTCTCCTTGCTTTGTTCACGGGCCTTGGCCTTGAGGTTTATAACCTTTGGTTTTGGCAAGGATATCCCTCTTGACACTCGTCAATCCTTTTGTCAATTCCCTTTTGCTGGGGATATTTTTTGACACTGGCCTCGCGCTTGTTCCTTGCTGACTATACCACTTGGATGTACTAGTCAGATCTCATCTTGCATGATTGGAAAGTTGATGGCTTATTTTGAAGTCATTTCTCACTTGTTCTGACCAAACAGACTCTACTGGGGGAATTTTCTATGAAAGGAAAAAGATAAAAAAGGAACAGAATAAAAGACAAAGGAAAAAGATGACTCTTTAACAAAAGAAAAAAAACCTATCAAATGCAAATACCGACTCTAATGGTCATGACATGCACATGTGGCCTATCCTCCGCCGTCAATCGTCTTTCAAGACCTTCAATTGGCAATTCCCCATCTGATTCTCAATCTTATTCGACTTGTAGTGCCCGAAGGGTTTTCACTATCAAGCCTCTCTCATTTTGGTTTTTCTCTCAGCTTTCATCGCCTTACGGTGTCCGTAAAGATTTTCACCGATAAGACTCTCTCACTTATATCACTTTCCAGTTGGGGATTTGGAGTGTTGCCGGTATGATTCTCTCTGCTGGGGATTAGAGTCCTTTCTGCTGTGGAACAGAATGTTATGTTCGCCGGTAAGACTCTCATTTGTCTGACTTGGCATCTTTTGAAGACTGATCAGAAAGTCTTTCTTTGGACCATAATGTGGGTTTTTTTGGATAGGGCTAGAAAGAAAGGGTATTAAAGGTTCAAAAACAAATCAATTTGGGGTTCAAAATTACAACCTTCGGAACCATATTTGCTCACCACAAGCGCAACCCTTGCCCCAGTTTCTTACTTGGGGATTATTTATTTATTATTATTTTTACTTTTTTTTACACCATGCACACCATGCACACTATGCACCCTATGACCGAGCCGTGAAGCGGCTATGTATCCTCTTTGAGGAATCAGGTCAAACGTAATTCCCAATTCCTCTGTTTTCTTCTGACTTTCTTTTGTTTTTTTGTTATCATTTTTGTTTTCTCTCTTTTTTTCGTTTTGTTGTTTTCTTTTCTTTCTTTTTATTTACCTGTCATGCTTGTGTTTTCTAGTCGTTGCTAATGATTTCGAACGAGGGCTATGAAAGAAAAATAAATAAGGCTCAAAAGGGGTAACGAAGGATAAAGTGTTTAGGTAGCGGAACAAAATGCCTTCGTCATTTCAGTCTTCAAAACATGCCCAGTGCAAACAACACATTTAAACAAAGATTTGTAGCCTCTTCCGATAGTGCTGGACTTGACAATTATATTCACACATTTGCTTTTTCCTTTGTCATTTCTAAAGCACCGTTGGGCGACACTCTCACTCTCATTATCATGAACGACCCTCATGCCAATTTGGCGAATCTTGCTTTTAAACGGTTCTCTTTGTGTTTTACTTGCCCTAGTTCCATATGACTCGAGCTCCGAATAATCTCAACCGTCCTTATTTCCTTTAACTGGTCTGATCACCTTTCCGGGGTTTTATGATTAACTTTTAAGATTAGGCCCAAACTGTGTGCGCATGTCATGTCACTAGAATCGGCGCTGAACAAAAAGGATAAAAGGACTAAACAAAAAGATGAATGGAAATAATAAAAGACCGGATTTTGTATTAGACTACCGGTGAAATAGTTTGAATAACAAAAACAAACAAAACAGACCAGAATAAAATCCTAAAACACACTGGACAAAACATAAACAAACCGCTATGACAAAAATGGACAGATAGGAAGGTTTGACACAAGACAACATCCGTATTACAATCCTAAGAATAATCCGGACAATAGGAATGACAACAAAATAAGCCACCACAAGCTTCTCTCTTGCTAACCAAGGAACGGAGCGCCCTCCCACTTTATCAAAACTGGCATCTTAGCCACTGAGCTTCGCATCAGTATCGCCCAGACCATTGCCAACTTCAATATCATCAACCTTAGTCAACAAGTTCCCAATAGGACTCGAATGCTTCTGTCATCGGGCCTGATCCCCGCAAAGTGTGCTTTTGGATCTTGTATTTCCGGCTTACCACAAACCAACCACCTTCTTTCTTTGTGATTCAAAACAAAACACGTTAAAATGGACTCAGTCGGTCCTCATTATTAACAACATCTTTTTTTCATTTTTTTTCTTTCTTTTTTTTCGATTTTTTTTTCATCATTTTTTTTTCATCATTTTTTTTTGTTGTGTTGTGGTCGAATCTTATGGAGATTGCCTACGTATCATGACCCCGCATGAATCAGACCTTGCGTAGTTTGGACCAATAAAAGATAAACAATAATAAATATTTTTTTTCAATTTTCATATTAAAACAAGTTGGGTTTCAAAGGTTTGAAGATGACCTTCAAACTCGAAAATCAAACAACCCACATATTCTAGTCAAAAGATTTATAACCTCAAAACAAAAAGGCCAGCTTCCTTTCCTCGTTTGACAAATGCAACCAAATGGCTATTTTTGCAAATGTGGCCCCTTCCAAATCTCACATGAATTTTGAGGCCGGGGAAGATTATTTTGACACTTTACAAACTTGTCCTTTCTTTTACGAAAATAGCCTTTCGACAACTGAAAGATAAACTAAGGCTATTTCGGCAAGAACGGTTTAAGACGCGGCCGAAGCTGGCTCGGCTTATTTTTGACAAAAAATCCAAACGGTATTCTCCTGACCGCTGACTCTTTTTTTTCAAATTATAATAAAAACCTGGTGTTGCAAACACGGCCCTTCAGCGCCTCAGGGGCGAAGATTTTTAAGGCTATGTGGGTCAACTGGACCAAAAATCCTAAACATGACTCAAAAGGTGGCTGTTTATGCAAAGTCAGCCTTCCGGCGTCCCGTTCGGGAACATTCGGCTATTTATGACAAAACAGCATCACCTGACTTATTTATGACTCTTTTTATCGTTTTTTCAAATTAGAAAACTCAATATTGCAAACACGGCCTTTCAACGTCTCGGGGAAGAAGATTTTTAAAGTTGTGTGGGTCAACTGGACCAAATCTTAAAAAATGACCCAAAGGTGGCTGTTTATGCAAAGTCAGCCTTCCGGCGTCCCTTTCGGGAACATTCGGCTATGTTTTGACAAAACAGCGTCACCCGACTTCTTTATGACAGAATTAAAATTTTGACATGTTTTTTTTATTATTTATTTGTTTTTGGCTATTTTAGCAAAAGGTGGGGTTGGACCCGATGAGGGTTGCCTACGTATCTCACATCCGGTGAGAATCAAACCCGCGTAGTTCGGGCCATCATGAATACAGTAAATGAACTAACTTTTTTATTTTATTTTATTTTTTGAAGGAAAGACTTATAAAGAAGAAAGAGAGCATTTTTGCAAAGAAGGATTTCTAAGAAAATGTTTTTGGAATTTTACATTCAATGAAAGAAATGCTTCTAAAAGTTTTTTTTTTTTTTTTTGAATTTTCTTTTCAATTTTGAAAGAAGACGGAAAATATTTTCGGATTTTTTATTTTATTATATATATATATATATATATATATATATATATATATATATATATATATATATATATTTTAAATAATTAAAAAGACTTTCTAAAGAAGTCAATAATGGAAAATATTTTTGGATTTTTTTGTTTTGAAAATTGGGGGTCTAAAAAACTTTTCTAGACTTTTTGGCAAGATAAATATTTTTGCAACAAATAAAGATATATATATATATATATATATATTTTGGAAATAAAGAAAAACTTTTTGGATTTATATATATATATATATATATATATATATATATATATATATTTGCAACAAATAATGAAACCACTTTCAACGCCCGACTCTTTTTATTTTTTTATTTTTTGCATTTTCATAAACAAATAAATAAATAAATAAATAAAATATTTTAAAAACAAGACTGTTTTCATTTTCATTTTCATGGCAAGACAAATTATTTTTTCTATTTTTTTTTTTGAAAAACAAAACAGAACAACGACTTTTTTTTCTATTTTTCCTTTGCTTTTAATAAAACAAACTAATGAGACATTCTCAAAATTTCGGCAGAGTTTTGACAGTATTTGGGCATTGGGTTTTTTTCAAAAATAAACAATCAATTCCCTAACCGCTATTTCTTTTTTTTTCAATTTCAAAATATTATTCCTGATATTCAAAAATCGGTCAACACACAAGTCCGAATCAAATAAATGCGCAAGTAACAGCAAGTAAGATGCATCAGGATGGTCATTTTTATTTTTTGGTACACCTGTCCTAGACAGACCCAACCCCTATGTTGAGCCTCCTAAGTCAAATGCACATGATGCAAATAAGCGTTCCTACTAGGGATCCGGCATGAAGCTGAGTTATTCTAAGTTCATAACCTGGGTATTTGTTCTAGACTGTGTACCCGAGCGGACAACTCGAGTCGAGGAGGGGGCTACGTACTGGGGACCCGCGGAGTCGTCCGGCTTTGTAACTTATCTGGCCTCTTTCTTATTTCAGGTATTGACACTAACAAAATAGGGAGTCTCGACCAGCGAGCTTCTCCCCGGAGGTTAGAATAGAAGGGTTTCGGCACAGTTTATATACAGTTCAAATAATATCAAAGCGGTAAAAATATCATTTAGCACATTGAGCCCAAACATGTAACAAAATCAGATAAAACCGAATATAACAATTTATCTAAGCTCGAATTTCTAACCCTGAACCAGTGGTTCTGGGTCTAGTCCCCAGTGGAGTCGCCAGAGCTGTCACACCTCCTTTTTTAGCCCCCGCGAGGGGTGAAAGAGTTTTTTCCAATTAAAGGACAATCGTAACGGGATTTATTTATTTATTTCAGAGTCGCCACTTAGGAGATTTAGGGTGTCCCAAGTCACCAATTTTAATCCCGAATCGAGGAAAAGAATGACTCCATATTACAGTCTGTGCACCAGAAATTCGGATAAGGAATTCTGTTAACCCGGGAGAAGGTGTTAGGCATTCCCGAGTTCCGTGGTTCTAGCACGGTCGCTCAACTGTTATATTTGGCTTGATTATCTGATTTTATATAAATATGAACTTATGTGCAAATTTTATCTTTTTACCGCTTTCATAATTATTATTATTATTTTTACAAGGAATTGCAACGTTGTGAAAATGTATCTCAAACCACGTCACAATCAATGTACCTGTGGTCCTTGACATACTTTGACTCCGTTGAGATTTGGATTTGGGTCACATAAATGTGCACCCGAATTTAAGAAAATTAAATTATTAAAGGCGCGCCTAAAGCGACTAGCGTATCATTTTCTTTGGGTAGGGCCGTGAAATTTTGCTAAACGGTCCATCTCGAAGTCTAAGTAATTTTAAAACAAGTATTTACTGAGGGCCCCGCAATTTTGTATTTTTATTTGGCGAGGCTCATCTCATTCTTATTTTTTAAAAGGAATTTGCAACGTCATGGACACGCATCTCGAACCACGTCACAATCAATGTACCCGTGATTAGAGACACATTTCAACTCCGTTGAGATTGAGATTTAGGTTACATCAATGCACACCCGTATTTAAGAAGGTAAGATTAATTAAGACGCGTCCTAAAGAAACTACGTATTGTTATTTTAGGAAAAGGCCGTGGAAAATTCACTAAACGGCTAAATCCAAAGTCTAGTCAATGGTTATGTATTTATTGAGGGCCCCATCGATGTGTGATTTATTTGGCGAGGCTCGTCTCATTGTTATTTTAAAGGATAAGCCTATAGTGACTACATTTTTTCTATTAAGTTCGTCTCTAAAAATAAAAGGAAATCCCTCAATTAATTACATGTTGAAAAAGTCGAACTTATTAGCTATTAGTTTACGGCTAATGCAAATGGAAAATTGCAATCGAGTTTGTACAAAGAGAGATTGCTTCCGTTCTATATTCTATTATTTAATAACACTGGAACATGAGATTGCCGCACAATAATATCAAAACAGATTAACTATTCTTCGATTAATTTAAACTAACATTATTAGATGAAAAAATTATACATATGCAACCTCATTACTCATTAATCAATCAACTACATTTTTATACAAAGAAAGGAAAATTCTATTCAAACACAAATCTAAACAGGAGGAATTCAACATGAACAAAGCCTGATTAATATTTCATTTCGCTTCAAGCCGAGAGCGTACAAATGTGTACCTGGAAATGGCAGTACAAGAACAAAAGAAGGAGAAGTCAGCAACAGTAATAACACAGCAACAGCAGGTTCAGCAACACCGCAAAACCAGTAACGACCAGTAGAATAACCCAGTAAAAGATTGAAAAATCAGCAATACCAAAGTGCAATCGCAGTCAAAGCAGAAGAGAGACGGATACAAGATGCAGTAGTTTACTGATTTTGAATAACACTCGAGAAAAGGCAAACGGAAATTATTCAAGTGAAAGTTCAAATTGTCTCTCTTTTCAAAACTCTACCACACTTCTTCAGATTTTCAAAATGTATTAATCTCAAAAATATTCTCCCCAAAAATCTCTCTAGAAAATAATCCTCCTAATAATAATCTTCTCAGTTAAGTTTTAGTCTAAAACTCTCTTTCTTTTTAAACTGCCCGTTTTTTTTTCCAGTCCCCCTCAGCTCTCAAGTGTAAAAAGTCTGTCTTGTAAAAGTCCGTCCCTATAATGTGTCAAATGACCCTATATATAACAAGACTCTTGTCTTGAATCCCCAACCCGAAATATTCCCCCAATTGCATGCTTTTTCCCCACTACTTAATGTTTTTCTTATTTTAAACCCTTGTCCCCCATGCCTACATGCTTTGTCCCCCACTATATTAAATTACTATATCAATCTCAACTCATTACATTTTGTCCCCCATGCCTAATATAAACAATTACAATATCCCCCCACTACATTATGTCTTGTCCCCCATTATATTAAACAATTATATCAAACTCCACCCCATTACATTTTGTCCCTCATGCTTAACATAAAGAATTATTCAAAATGTACAATTCCCAAACTACCCCTCCGACCTTACTGAAATTACCAATTTATCCCTAAACGTACTGCAATTTACCAAACTACCCCATCAGCTATAACCAATTCACCTAATCAATCTCAACCAAAATATAGTCAATATGACCAATTTCTAAACAAATTCAACAACAAATCATATGAACACAGATGAACAACATCAAATTAGTGTGAATAAATTAACCATATTGGGAACCAATCCTGGTTAACTTAGACCAAAAATGGATGAGCAAAGAAACAACAATATTAACAACACAATACATGATTCAAACTAAATCAACAAATCAAAAACCAAAACATAAACTCACATTAAATCACTGGATTAAAAATGAACTTCAAACAAAGATGAACATGAATTAAATCTATTTTAAACAACAAAACATGACGGATTCAAATGATTTAAACTAACACTCTTCTATACTAAACCCTTTTAAAATTAACAGAACAAACTAAAGATAAAATTCATTGAACTTCAACTTAAAACTAAAAACATTATAATTACTAACAATTTCTACCTAAAAATAAACAAGGAAAATAAAACAACTAAATAAAAATCAAGAACAAGAATCAAACATTTAATGATTTCGGATCCGAAAATCCAAAAATGTCACAAAAATTCTCAAAATTGCACACCAAGAAAAATCATTTTATTTTGAATTTTTTGGGAGTAATTCTCATATAGTTCAAAAATCACGTGCTTACAATAAGCATGCACAAGTATTTTGGTATTTTTCCCAAATTTTTAAAGATTTTCAAAACCAATTTATTGTCTATTTTAGCAGTGCAAAATCCAATAATTATTCCCAAAATTATCACTTTGGTGAATAATTTATTTATTTCTCATATTTACACCAAAATATAATTAAGGTGATTTTTGCATATTTTTACAAATTTATTTGATATTTTTAAAGCTAATTTGCATATAATTGCAACTATAGCCCATGTTTCGATTAATAGTATTTTTTGCAAAATCAGTTCCAGTATTTTTGTATTACTAATGGTTTCAGTACTTTTAATTTTCTTTTAAAATCATTTCCATTATTTTTATAAAATTAAGAGGGGAAAATTGGCTATTTAATACCTAACCTGTTATTATTGCAATTTTAGCCCCAATTGTAACCCACCCCATCAGATTTTTAAATAACCCAATACCCAGTCCAAATCTGCCCAGCCCAATCTCCGAATAACGCGGCCCAGCTTCGATTTAATCTGAGTCGTTGATCAAATGAGATCAACAACCCAAATTTCGTTTCCTTAATTAAATTCTAACTACCCCCCGACCCCTCATTTCATCGAGACCGGTATCTCTCTCTACTTGGTCTCTTCCTATCCTCCTTCTCTCTAGAAGCTTCTGGTTCTTCTCCGATGGCCTACACCATCTATCTGGCCACCCCCAACCTCACCTCTTTCGACCACCAGCCGCCGTGAAAGCTTATCTCGCTGATTCCCTCTATCCTGGAGACCCCAGGAGCCTCCACCATACGAGATGGTCACTGAAAGCTTTGACTGGTTTGTCTTCGGCTTTTCTCCGATGGGTTTTGGTCCGATGGTGCTATGAACACCATTATTGCTGAGTTTCACAACCAGGTTTCTCCTACTTCTCACTGGTTTCTTATGAAACCCTGATCTCTACCCATACCTCTTAAATCTCTGTATTTTTTAAACGATTTTAACTCATACCTTTATGTTTTACACTACTCTCTACTCGATCTTTACGATTGCTCAAGTTTTAAACGTTTTGTTCCCTTTTTTTTGAAACTAGGGTTTCTGAACCCCTCTTCGAAATCACTTTATCTTCTGATTTTGAGTACTATATGTTTGTGTTTATATTATTTGCTTGTTTGTGTGATCTTCTGGGTTATTCTCCGAGTTCTATGCTTTAATTTTGTTGTTAGGGTTCCAACCTTCTACTGTTTCTGTGATTTCTTGCTTAGGGTTCTCTGATTTTCGTGCCTATTATGTTTAATTGGTCTAATTATTCATTGTTTACCAAATATTCTGTTGATTCTATGCATCTCTTCGAATCCCTGATTTTGTATATGTTTTCCTTAGAAGTTTTTCACTGATTTTGAAACACTTCCTTATTTATGAGATGTTTTCCTTACTTAGAACTAATTCCTTGTGATTTTAGTCTCATCCGTGATTCTTTGACTAATTTTCAGAGTTAATTTATATTTTTATCATATTTATGCGCAAAAACATACTTTCAAATATTCAGTATATATTTTCCTTACTTGAAATATTATGTATTTGGCCCTTATTACATGTTACATGCTTTACTACTCCTATTATGGTAGATTCAGTAGTCTAAGTGATTCTTTCCTTATCTAATATAACTTGTACCCATTCGAATCATGACTGCCTAATTAAAAGGAGTTTGGTTCTCTGATTGATTCCAATTGGTATTGCTTCTATAATTGTGTACTTGTTACCCTATTCTCTACTTGTTTTCAAAACTATAAATACTCTACCCTCTATTTAGCATAACAGACGAACAAACACATTGTTCTAAACTCTCTCTTACACACACAAGCATACTCATTGTTCTCTCTTACTTTCCTACACATTCTCGCTCGCTTCTCTTATTGACTACTGGTTACCTAGTCGGCTAAAAGCCAAGACTGAGTAACTTGTTACTATACTGTTTTATTGTCTATACATAGCTTCTCTCTTGGTCTGCACATTACTGCTCTACTTCCCTGCACACTACTGCTCTATTATCCCACTCTTGACTGGTATGTCTGCTATTTGATTTACAGCTTCCAAAACAACATGTTTTATGCATATTGCACTTTCTCTTATTTCTTTTATGCTTCTACTTATGGTTCTACTATTTTTATTGCAATTAGCGTGCCTCTTTGCTAGTTCATTGATGTGATTACCCTTCCCTTAATTTAGCATGTCTACTGCTTCCCTTACTTGTTTAATACAGTTCTTCCTTACCCCTAACCCCAGTACATTATTAGCATGTATTCACGACCCTTCCTAGCTACTAAATAATCCTGAACCTCTTCCATGAGTACTTTGGGATGAAATGTGTTGTGACCGTTTAAGTTCCGAAATGTTTTCTCTGATGTCTACGTATGTGCAACTATGCTCTTACATGTGAACTACTTGTCCCCATTTACCCTTCCCCTGTTTGTGTTTGCTTCCCTGAACTATGTGTGATATTCTAGTTCTGAGATTGTCCTACTCACCTTCTTACAAAACTGTCACACTCTTCTATTGTATTTCTTTCAGGAATTGATTCTATATGAATCATTTTTAAACTGTTTTTTTTTTCTCAACTCAATTTCCTTAAAACTATATCACGCACTCTCACTACTCTTAGAGATTAGGTTCTACCCCCTTTGTGTAAGCGTTGCTTTGAGTACCTCTGAGTACTCACTGAACTTTGATGCACAAGGCTGGTAATTCCACGATGCACTTGTTCAACATTTTTTGGTAAATGTTTGGGTGCTGGTATTGGCCAGGGACCCAATGGGGCCTTAGGGAGCTTTGTCGCACCCAGACCATGGCAAAGGCTGTGAAACTCGAAAGGAGTGAGGTTGGAAGATTCGTCCTGGCTGAAGGCTCCCTATAGAATAATTTCTTTATTTTATCCTTTATTACTATAATTCGGCTATCTTTGGTTTGTAATAATTTGTAAACGAATGGTTGGGGTCGAATAGTGAATATGGGAGGGGTTATGCATGCTTAGTTCAAGTAATGAGTAGAAAACATGTTTATAGGACTTTATTTACCTACTTGCGCAATAGATATCATGTATAGGACATGCATCTCACATATTAGTAATCCTGTTTTAGGCTCTTTACTTTCAGTATGTTATTATACTCATTTTGTAATCACGATTAGTTAATAACCAACAAGTAACTGTTATAAAATTACTGCTGCATTCTCATTAGCATTTAGAGACCATGTTTTAGGAGCTTCTGTGTGCATTAGATATCCTGTTACTTAGGGTTTTTATTTTATCTGAGTTGCAATTGTTGAACGCCTCACTAGTATGTTTAATCTAATAATGCAAGTTTGGTTAACTGCGTCCTTTTAAAACTGGAATTAATATGCATGTTCACCCCCTTTAAGGTAATTAGGAAACACATACGACGCCTAGACAAACTTTAGGCCTAATAAGAATCGATTTATCATGTTTTACCGGTTTAAGACCAATCAGCCTCTTATAATTTTGAACTCTGCTACTCCCATTCTTACTGAAGTTCACTCTGTTTTTAAAAAAAAAAAAAAAAACTCCCGCTCTATCTGGAAGCAAAATCTTGAAATTGTGCATCTATTTACTCTCACTGATTTTCTAGTTCTTGTTCTATTATGTTTTCAAACTACTAGGTTGCCATTCTCTACCCAGAATCGTGCTATTTTGAATACTTGTCCAACACCTCGTCAAGCTATTGTCACTACTTGATTTTCAAAAACCATGCTTTAACAATTTTTTTTATCTGTCGCTAAACTCAACTGCTGTTATCTATTCCTGTTTTCTGAAAACTCCTATCTTTGAGACCTTAAATGTGTTTGAGACGTGCTGATTACATGTTTACTTGTGGAGGGATCTGTGAGCTTTTTATTTGCCTTTGTGTTCCCTTTATGTGTAGTCCTACTTGTTATGTATGTCGCTTAGTATTTTGTCCTTTAAACCTAAAGGTTCAGCCTAGTCCCTACCTTGTAGGAATAGTGGTCCCAAATACCCTCTAGGATTTATAGGATGGGACGGGTAATAGCATGCAATAAGTAACGATACCATTCCGCGCTTTAATACCATAACGGGGTGGGATAGGTAGAATATGGATATGATCACCGGTGCGCTAATATCACGTGCAACCCCTCTTCTGAGGAGTGATTGTTGGATATTGCATTGATGTGATCCATATTATTTGTAAACCTAGGACCTCATTCCCTTTACTTGTTAATTTTTAAGTTTTCTTTTAAAACTAATTTTCTAAACTCTCTACTTCTTCAACTCTTAAACTTGTTTGCAAAACTATGTGAAGCCCTTTGCTTTATTTTTCTACTTGTTTTCTTAATGTCACAATTGTAGCATGGCCGGGACCACACTAGTGGATCTTGAGGGATGCCTAACACCTTCCCTCGAGATAGTTTTTAGCCCTTACCCGAACTCTGGTTTTCCAACTCAAACTCTTCTAAAAAGTGTCCTAATGCACTATAATCATTAGGTGGCGACTCTTCAAATTCCAAAACTCAATTCTCGAAAGGGAATAGAGTTGTCCTCCCAATGTCGTATACCCGATTTCGACGCATAGAAAAAGGGGGCGTCGACAGCATGGCGACTCTGCCGGGGACTTTTTAGGCTTTTACCACTGCATGCTGCTTGTGACTCTATTATCTCATTAATTACTTTATTTACTGTCTTTTATTCTATCACTACGAAACTGACTTGGCTCTTCATTTCTTTTCTTTCCTTTAACTGCTTTCCTTTACTGCTTTATTTCAATACTATTGTAATTACTGCAATTATTGTAATCATTTATCTTATGAACGTGGACATGTCAATTTGTTTCATTATTGTAAACTGCATATTCAACATCATATTCCACTCGTGCCAAACAAATACCATAGCAACGCTTATAATGAGTGGTTGCGTTCTTCCAATATTATCACCCTTTAAATTTGGCAAATGCGTATTTGCGGTAAACCAGTCGATCAGCGGTGCAGTCGACAGTTCCGTGCCTTTCCCTCTTGAGTTGTCCGCTCAAGGGTACCTGTCTAATACCCCAATAGAAACCTTACTCTGCTTAATTGTATATGCATCATGGTCAAACCTAGCCTAGTCAGTTATGTTGTCCGCATAATGACTCATTAAGATAACCTTGTCCAAAGTCTATCGGGTTTCCCTGAAACCCAAACGGACACCTACATGTTCTATGCATTTATTTGGAGAACTAAATGCTTGTTATGCTGATTATTGGTATTAAATAGTCGAGTCCGGTGGGGGTGAGGTCTTAACCCTTTTGTTTTGCAGAAAATGAATGACAAAGTTCCTGACTTCGGTATGGTAAACATACATTCACTCTTGCATACTTGGTGGAGAAACCTCCCATCGAGCAACCAAATCAACGAATGGAAAGAGAGAGTCACCAAGGCTAGTGAGAAGCTAGAATACCTAGAGTACAACTTGCTGGAATTGGAAGGGAAAGTGAGGAAAAGAGTCATCGACTGCAAAATGCTGAGGAAGGCAAAGAAGAACGTATGGCGATAGCATTTTTACTGGAAAATCTGCGTGAGATAGAGGACTTGATCAACGAGAACATTCAGCCTGAAGAAGGTCCTTCTGGGACCAAGTAGTTAAGAGCCTTTATTTTCGCTTTTAATGTAATAAGGCCAATGGCTATTAGTGACATTTTTACTTTCCGCTATTTTAGTGTCGTTTTGGGATTCATCTTATTTTTGTCAATAAAATGAGGCATTTAGCATTATAAGTTCTCCAAATTAACTTGTCGCTAGGCCTACCTCGGGCACAACGAGGCACCCAAATTAGGACGCGATTTATATTCTTGCACAATGTGTTTAAATATCGCAACATTTTTTCTTATAATCCGCACTAACTTGTTATCTTTTTTGTTTTTCTTTTCTTTTATTATTCCCCTCCCCAAAGGTTAGTTCGTGCATTCTGGCACCATCATCATACAGTACAAGATCCAAGGGCCCGGAAAGCTTCGGGGTAGCAAGGCTAAACAAAAGCACCATGCATCACAATTTTCCTTTTTACTAGCTGATTTTATTTCTGCTTTGTCTTTTAATTTTGAAAAGAGCTCTGATATTCAAAACAATTATGAATTCAATTGAAGCATTTCAGTTTATTATATATCTCGCTCTTATTATTTTTTTCTATCATTCACTTTATTTTACACATCATTACTATTACTTGCCTTGACGATGAACCAACGATTGTGACTTGCAACGAGACAACGCAACAAACGCATATGGATTCAGAAGAGAATGATATACTAGAAGAGGTCGTCAGAGAGGTTGAGAATTTTGAGAATAGGCCTAAGTCTAACTTGGACGAAACTGAGGTCGTTAATTTGGGAGATACAAAGAATGTCAAAGAAACGCGCATCAGTATTCACCTATCACCATCAGAAAAAAAAGAGTACACGGAATTCCTAAAGGAATATGAAGACATATTTGCCTGGTCATATGATGATATGACTGGTCTCAGTACATCCATTGTAGCTCACAAACTGCCAACAAATCCAACATATCCGCCGGTAAAGCAGAAGCTCAGGAAATTCAAACCCGACATGAGTTTGAAAATCAAAGAAGAGGTTACTAAGCAAGTCAAAGCCAAGGTTCTCAGGGTAGTAGAGTATCCGACATGGTTAGCCAACATCGTGCCAGTACCAAAAAAGGATGGGAAAGTTAGAGTTTGTGTTGTACCGGGATCTTAATCGGGCCAGTCCCAAAGATGACTTCCCCTTGCCTAACATACACATTATTATCGACAACTGCACCAAACATGAGTTGCAGTCTTTTGTTGATTGTTTCGCTGGGTATCATCAGATATGGATGGATGAGGAAGATGCAGAGAAGACGACTTTCATCACGCCATGGGGAATGTACTGTTACAAAATGATGTCATTCGATTTGAAGAATGCTGGTGCCACCTACATGAGAGCTATGACTACCATCTTTCATTACATGATACACAAGGATATCGAGGTATATGTGGATGATGTCATCATCAAATCCAAGAAAGTCAGGGATCACATGGAAGACCTAAGAAAGTTCTTCAACAGACTGAGGAGGTACAATCTGAAACTGAATCCCACCAAGTGTGCATTCGGGGTTCCTGCTGGTAAATTATTGGGTTTCATCGTGAGTCTTCGAGGAATAGAATTGGATCCGTCAAAGGTCAAAGCTATCCAAGAATTGTCGCCGCCAAAGAATAAGAAGGACGTGATGAGTTTCCTGGGGAGACTCAACTATATCAGCCGGTTCATAGCTCAGTCCACGATCATTTGTGAACTTATCTTCAAAATGTTGAAAAAGGATGTTGCTACCAAGTGGACTGATGATTGTCAGAAAGCCTTCGACAGAATCAAGGAATACCTGTCAATGCCACCAGTCTTGGTTCCGGCTGAGCCAGGAAGACCCCTATTGCTTTACATTGCGGTATTGGATGGAGCATTCGGTTGTGTTTTAGGACAACATGATAAAACAGGGAGAAAGAAGCAAGCCATCTACTATCTCAGTAAGAAGTTCACACCGTACGAGGCCCGGTATTCTCTTTTATAACGCACTTGTTGTGCTCTGACTTGGGTCGCGCAGAAGTTGAGGCATTACTTCTGTGCTTACACTACTTATCTCATATCCAGAATGGACCCTTTTAAGTATATCTTCCAGAAACCCATGCCCACTAGCAAGCTCGCCAAGTGGCAAATCCTGCTAAATGAATTCGACATTGTTTACATGACCCAAAAAGCAATCAGAGGGCAAGCCTTGGCGGATCATCTCGCCGAGAATCCCGTGGACGGAGAATACGAGACCCTAAAAACATATTTTCCTGATGAAGAGGTATCTTTCATAGGAGAAGATATTGCAGAATCCTATGATGGTTGGAGGTTGTTTTTCGACGGAATTGCGAATTTCAAAGGAGTTGGAATAGGAGCAGTCCTGGTATCAGAAACTGGCCAGCACTACCCAGTATCCGCCAAGCTCAGGTTCCCTTGCACCAATAATATGGCCGAATATGAAGCTTGCATCTTGGGGCTTAAAATGGCCATTGACATGAACGTTCAGGAGTTGCTAGTGATCGGGGACTCAGACTTGCTCATACATCAGGTTCGAGAAGAGTGGGCAACCAAGAACTCTAAGATACTTCCCTACTTGCATCACATACAAGAGTTGAGGAAAAGGTTCACAAAGACAGAATTTCAGCACGTCCCCAGAGTCCAGAACGAGTTTGCTGATGCATTAGCTACTTTATCATCCATGATCCAGCATCCAGATACAAATTTCATTGATCCTATCCCAGTAAAGATTCATAATCAGCCAGCTTATTGCGCCCACATTGAGGAAGAAGCGGATGGAAAGCCATGGTTCCATGACATCAAGGAGTACTTGACAATAGGGGAATATCCAGAACTTGCCAACGCTACTCAGAAGCGCACACTTCATAGGTTATCCAACAACTTCTTTCATAGTGGAGGAATCCTGTACAGGAGGACTCCCGATGTGGGTTTACTAAGGTGTGTCGAAGCAAAAAAAGCATCCAGGCTATTAGACGAAGTGAATGTAGGGACCTGCGGGCCGCACATGAATGGTTTTGTCTTAGCAAAGAAGATACTACGAGCAGGGTATTTTTGGATGACTATGGAAACAGACTGTATCTAGTATGTTCGCAAATGCCATCGTTGTCAGATACATGCAGATATGATAAAGGTGCCTCCAAACGAGCTTACTGCAACAAGCTCACCATGACCATTCGCCGCTTGGGGAATAGATGTTATCGGACCTATCGAGTCTACCGCATCAAATGGGCACAAGTTCATCTTAGTGGAAATCGATTATTTTACCAAATGGGTCGAAGCAGCATCATACAAGGCGGTCACTAAGAAGGTTGTGGCGGATTTCATCTGTGACCCCATTGTTTGTCGGTTCGGAATTCCGGAATCAATCATCACCGATAATGGTTCCAATCTCAACAACGACTTGATGAAAGCAATGTGTGAAACAGTCAAGATCAAACACAAGAACTCTACAACCTACAGGCCTCGGATGAATGGAGTTGTGGAGGCAGCCAACAAGAATATCAAGAAGATACTAAGGAAGATGGTCGAAAGGCACAAACAATGGCATGAGAAGTTATCATTCGCCTTATTGGGATACTGCACCACAGTCCGCACATCGATCGGAGCAACTCCCTACATGCTGGTTTATGGTACAAAGGCGGTCATCCCCGCCGAGGTAGAAATTCCCTCCTTAAGGATCATACAAGAAGTAGAGTTGGATGATGCAGAATGGGTAAAAGATCGCTACGAGCAGTTAGCCCTTATAGATAGGAAAAGGATGAATGCAGTTTGCCACGGTCAGTTGTATCAGAACAGAATGTCCAGAGCCTTCAACAAAAAAGTTAAGCCAAGGAAGTTTACATCGGGGCAGCTGGTATTGAAGAAAATATTCCCACATCAAGACGAAGCCAAGGGGAAGTTCTCTCCCAATTGGCAGGGTCCGTACATGGTTCACCGGGTTCTAACTGGAGGAGCCCTTATTCTTGCAGAAATGGACGGAGAAGTCTGGCCGAAGCCAATCAATTCAGATGCAGTGAAACGATACTATGTGTAACCACTTATGATTCCCTTTATAATGTAATTTGAACTACGCCTGACCTGATTCCCGTTTAAGAGGGGATACGTAGGCAGCCCTATGGGTTCGGTCACAATTTAATAAAAATTCCACCCCCCCCCCCGCTATTGGATCAAAATTTCGAAGTTGATTTTAGTCTATGCATCGCCAGAAGCGCCAGCTCAGTAAACTGGGGCAGAATTTTGAGGAGGACCCTCAAAATTCTGGAGCGAAAGAGGTTGCAATGTCTGGAACCACATCGCAGTCGTTGGTTCATCTAAAGAAAACTATTTTCGATTATATACTTACGTTATATTTACTAAATCATGCATAATTATTATCCGGATTGCTATTGTTTACCGACGCTACCCCAATGACACACAACGTCAAGAGCCCAGGGAAGACGAACTAACCTTTTCCCCTTACAGAACTCACAATTTTTCTTTGGATGCATGCACTCAATTCGCAATATCATTAGATATATTTATGCACTCACACTTTCCCAAGAATGCAACTTCTTAGAACCGTCACGTGCCCGCAATTGCTATCCGTACACAATCTCCCCAGCAGTCATATTGTCATAATCGGCTATCAGCTAAGAGATCTTACTACTAATCGTCCTTTTACATTCTCTGCATTGCATAAGGCTACCTTTCTGCCTTCCGAGACTAAGCATTGTCTCCATCTGCATATCTTTGCATTGCATAAGGCTACTTTTCTGCCTTCCGAGGTTAAGCTCTACCTCCATCATCATTTGTATAAGGCTACCTTTCCGCCTTTCGAGACTAAGCATTGTCTCTATCCTGCATTTCTCACCATTTGCATAAGGCTGCCTTTTTGCCTTCCGAGACTAAGCATTGTCTCCATCCTGCATTTCTCTGCATTACATAAGGCTACTTTTCTGCCTTCCGAGACTAAACATTGTCTCCATCTTGCATTTTCTTGCACTGCATAAGGCTACCTTATCTGCCTTTCGAGACTAAGCCCTGTCTCCATCTACATTTTACATAAGGCTACTTTTCTACCTTCCGAGGTTAAGCTCTACCTCCATCATCATCTGCATAAGGCTACTTTTTTGCCTTTCGAGACTAAGCTCTGTCTCCATCTGTATTTTGCATAAGGCTACCTTTCTGCCGTCCGAGGTTAAACTCTACCTCCATCTGCATTTCTTGCATTGCATAAGGCTACCTTTCTGCCTTCCGAGACTAAGCTCTGTCTCCATTCTGCATGGCTGAAATATCACCACTTTATTTTCTTACATCGGCTGAAAAGATCGCCACCTTATATCTCTCGCATGGCTGAAATATCGCCACCTTTTATTTACGTCTTGCATCGGCTGAAATATCACCAAATCCTACATTTCATGGGCTGAAAGATCGCCACCTTCTGCATTTCATGGGCTGAAAGATCGCCAAATTGTCCAAAGGCGTCATTGTTCGGAGGCACCATTTGCATAGCCCGAGAACGCCATGCCATGGCCTGAGGACCCCATTTTATCTTTTGTATATCATTATTCAAAGGCATCATAGTTCGGAGGCATCATCTACATGGCCCGAGAACATCATTTCATGGCCTGCGAATTTTTATTTACGCTCTTCATAGCCCGGGACGTCATCCTAACCGTCCAAAGACAACATTCATGGTCCAATGAGAATTTGCATCACGTTTAAATTTATGCACAATATACGCTCGTATTGCTTACTTGTAGGTACACCGGCTGGCAACGGCTGTCTCAGCAGGAGCGATCCCGCTCCGGTTCCCGCAGCCTATCGATTTTCAGAAACCTCTCTCAATCTAAATATCGCGTTCGTCCGTTTCAAATCTCCATCGGCATATTCCGTCAATGGTTCCTGAACTACATATGGCCTGATTCCAATAAGACCAGGGATATGTAGGCGGGTCAGAAACCAGAGCTCGGTCAGAACTCCGTTCAAATCGCCACTTCCGGTCAAAATTGGTCATCTTATCTTTACCCGACAACTCTTTCATCCTTCCCGGGTAAAGAGGGACAGCTGTTGATACCCAATTTTTCCCTAAGTATTTTTTACACTCAAAATACTTTCAAAATAACATATATGTGCATACATAAGCATGCCCAAGTGTTTTGGTATTTTTTCCAAATTTTTAAAGATTTTCAAAACCAATTTATTGTCTATTTTAGCAATGCAAAATCCAATAATTATTCCCAAAATTATTATTTTGGTGAATAATTTATTTATTTCTCATATTTACGCCAAAATATAATTAAGGTGATTTTTGCATATTTTTACAAATTTATTTGGTATTTTAAAGCTAATTTGCATCTAATTGCAATTATAGCCCATATTTTGATTAATAATATTTTTTGCAAAATCAGTTCCAATATTTTTGTATTACTAATTTTTTCAGTACTTTTAATTTTCTTTTAAAATCATTTCCATTATTTTTATAAAATTAAGAGGGAGAAATTGGCTATTTAATACATAACCTATTATTATTGCAATTTTAGCCCCAATTGTAACCCACCCCATCATATTTTTAAATAACCCAATACCCAATCCAAATCCGCCCAGCCCAATCTCCGAATAACTCGGCCCAGCTTCGATTTAATCTGAGCCGTTGATCAAATGAGATCAACGGCCCAGATTTCGTTTCCTTAATTAAATTCTAACTACCCCCCCTGACCCCTCATTTCATCGAGACCGGTCTCTCCCTCTACTTAGTCTCTTCCTCTCCTCCTTCTCTCTAGAACCTTCTGGTTCTTCTTCGATGGCCTTTACCATCTATCCGTCCACCTCCAGCCTCACCTCTTTCGACCACCAGCCGTCGTGAAAGCTTATCTCGCTGATTCCCTCTATCCTGGAGACCCCAGGAGCCTCCACCATACGAGATGGTCACTGAAATCTTTGTCTGGTTTGTCTTCGGTCTTTCTCCGATGGATTTTGGTCTGATGGTGCTATGAACACCATTATTACTGAGTTTCACAGCCAGGTTTCTCCTACTTCTCACTGGTTTCTTATGAAACCCTGATCTCTACCCAGACCTATTAAATCTCTGTATTTTTTAAACGATTTTAACTCACACCTTTATGTTTTACACTACTCTCTACTCGATCTTTACGATTGCTCAAGTTTTAAACGTTTTGTTCCCTTTTTTTTGAAACTAGGGTTTCTGAACCACTCTTCGAAATCACTTTATCTTCTGATTTTGAGAACTATATGTTTGTGTTTATATTATGTGCTTGTTTGTGTGATCTTCTGGGTTATTCTCCGAGTTCTATGCTTTAATTTTGTTGTTAGGGTTCCAATCTTCTACTGTTTCTGTGATTTCTTGTTTAGGGTTCTCTGATTTTCGTGCCTATTGTGTTTAATATGTCTAATTATTCATTGTTTACCAAATATTCCGTTGATTATATGCATCTCTTCGAATCCTTGATTTTGTATATGTTTTCCTTAGAAGTTTTTCACTGATTTTGAATCACTTCCTTATTTGTGAGATGCTTTCCTTACTTAGAACTAATTCCTTGTGATTTTAGTCTCATCCGTGATTCTTTGACTAATTTTCAGAGTTAATTTATATTTGTACCATATTTATGCACAAAAACATACTTTCAAATATTTAGTATATATTTTCCTTACTTGAAATATTATGTATTTGGCCCTTATTACATGTTACATGCTTTACTACTCCTATTATGGTAGATTAAGTAGTCTAAGTGATTCTTTCCTTATCTGATATAACTTGTACCCATTCGAATCATGACTCCCTAATTAAAAGGAGTTTGGTCCTGTGATTGATTCCAATTGGTATTGCTTCTATAATTGTGTACTTGTTACCCTATTCTCTACTTGTTTTCAAAACTATAAATACTCTACCCTCTATTTAGCATAACAGACGAACAAACACACTGTTCTGAACTCTCTCTTACACACACAAGCATACTCACTGTTCTCTCTTACTTTCCTACACATTCTCGCTCGCTTCTCTTATTGACTACTGGTTACCTAGTCGGCTAAAAGACAAGAATGAGTAACTTGTTACTCTACTGTTTTATTGCTCTATACATTGCTTCTCTCTTGGTCTGCACATTACTACTCTACTTCCCTGCACACAACTGTTCTATTATCCTACTCTTGACTGGTATATCTGCTATTTGATTTACAGCTTCCAAAATAACATGTTTTTATGCATATTGCACTTTCTCTTATTTCTTTTATGCTTCTACTTATGGTTCTGCTGTTTTCATTGCAATTAGCGTGCCTCTTTGCTAGTTCATTGATGTGATTGCCCTTCCCTTACTTCAGCATGTCTACATCTTCCCTTACCTCCTAACCCCAGTACATTATTAGCATGTAGTCACGACCCTTCCTAGCTACTAAATAATCCTGAACCTCTTCCATGAGCACTTTGGGATTAAATGTGTTGTGACTGTTTAAGTTCCGAAATGTTTTCTCTGATGTCTATGTATGTGCAACTATGCTCTTACATGTGAACTACTTGTCCCCATTTCCCCTTCTCCTATTTGTGTTTGCTTCCCTGAACTATGTGTGATATTCTAGTTCTGAGATTGTCCTACTCACCTTCTTACAAAACTGTCACACTCTTCTATTGTTTTTCTTTCAAGAACTGATTCTATATAGATCATTTTTAAATTGTTTTTTTTTCTCAATTCAATTTCCTTAAAACTATATCACGCACTCTCACTACTCTTAGAGATTAGGTTCTACCCCCTTCGTGTAAGCATTGCTTTGAGTACCTCTGAGTACTCACTGAACTTTGATGCACAATGCTGGTAATTCCACACTGCACTTGTTCAACATTTTTTGGTAAATGTTTGGGTGCTGGTATTGGCCAGGGACCCAATGGGGCCTTAGGGAGCTTTGCCACACCCAGACCATGGCAAAGGCTGTGAAACTCGAAAGGAGTGAGGTTGGAAGATTGATCCTGGCTGAAGGCTCCCTGTAGAATAACTTCTTATTTTTTATTCTTTATTACTGTAATTCGGCTATCCTTGGTTTGTAATAATTTGTAAACGAATGATTGGGGTCGAATAGTGAATATGGGAGGGTTATGCATGCTTAGTTCAAGTAATGGGTAGAAAACATGTTTATACGACTTTATTTACCTACTTGCGCAATAGATATCATGTATAGGACATACATCTCACATATTAGTAATCCTGTTTTAGGTTCTTTACTTTCAGTCTGTTATTATACTCATTTCATAATCACGATTAGTTAATAACCAACAAGTAACTGCTATAAAATTACTGCTGCATTCTCATTAGCATTTAGAGACCATGTTTTAGGAGCTTCTGTGTGCATTAGACATCCTGTTACTTAGGGTTTTTATTTTTTCTGAGTTGTAATTGTTGAACGTCTCTCCAGTATGTTTAATCTAATAATACAAGTTTGGTTAACTGCGTCCTTTTAAAACTGGAATTAATATGCATGTTCACCCCTTTAAGGTAATTAGGCAACGCATACGACGCCTAGACAAACTTTAGGCCTAATAAGAATCGATTAATCATGTTTTACCGGTTTAAGACCAATCAGCCTCTTATAATTTTGAACTCTGCTGCTCCCATTCTTGCTGAAGTTCACTTTGTTTTTTTTTTAAAAAAAACTCCCGCTTTATCTGGAAACAAAATCTTGAAATTGTGCATCTATTTACTCTCACTGATTTTCTGGTTCTTGTTCTATTATGTTTTCAAACTACTGGGTTATCATTCTCTGCCCAGAATCGTGCTATTTTGAATACTTGTCCAGCACCTCGTCAAGCTACTGTCACTACTTGATTTTCAAAAATCATGCTTTAACGATTTTTTTATCTGTCGCTAAACTCAACTGCTGTTATCTATTCCTGTTTTCTGAAAACTCCTATCTTTGAGACCTTAAATGTGTTTAAGACGTGTTGATTACATGTTTGCTTGTGGAGGGATCTGTGAGCTTTTTATTTGCCTTTGTGTTCCCTTTATGTGTAGTCCTACTTGTTATGTATGTCGCTTAGCATTTTGTCCTTTAAACCTAAGGGTTCAGCCTAATCCCTACCTTGTAGGAATAGTGGTCCTAAATACCCTCTAGAATTTATAGGATGAGAGGGGTAATAGCATGCAATAAGTAACGATACCATTCCGCGTTTTAATACCTTAATGGGGTGGGATGGGTAGAATATGGATATGATGACCAGTGCGTTAATATCACGTGAGACCCCTCTTCTGAGGAGTGATTGCTAGATATTGCATTGATGTGATCCATATTATTTGTAAACCTAAGACCCCATTCCCTTTACTTGTTAATTTTTAAGTTTTCTTTTAAAACTATTTTTCTATACTCTCTACTTTTTCAACTCTTAAACTTGTTTGCAAAACTATGTGAAGCCCTTTCCTTTATTTTTCTACTTGTCTTCTTACAGTCACAATTGTAGCATGGCCGGGACCACACTAGTGGATCTTGAGGGATGCCTAACACCTTCCCCTCGAGATAATTTCTAGCCCTTACCCGAACTCTGGTTTTCCAACTCAAACTTTTCTAAAAAGTGTCCTAATGCACTATAATTATTAGGTGACGACTCTTCAAATTCCAAAACTCAATTCTCGAAAGGGAATAGAGTTGTCCTCCCAATGTCGTATACCCGATTTCGACCCATAGAAAAAGGGGGCGTCGACACTTACTTTGGGTCTTCCCACCATTTTGACCATTTCGGATGGCTCCATGGCCTGGCTGGGGTCAACTTTTCAAAAATTTACCCCTAACAGGCTGAATTTTGTGCTTATATGTCAGTAAATAAGCTTCTTTACTATACCACCAGTGTATTTTTCTGACGGGCTCAATCTTTAGGTGCAACATTGCCTTAATAACATGAGGGCAGGGTATCATAGACAAGTCCCACAGTCTACATGTACATCTATTTTGTTCTAGATTCACAGTATGTTTGTCTCCACCTTATGTGATTTCATAACCATAGTCACCATTGAAGTTCAATTTGCAATCATGTGCTATTAACCTATAGTCATTGTAAAGCTTCATACTTTATGGACTAAGATTAGCATTCCAACTTCTAGCTTTGTCTTCATATTCAGCCGCTCTTTCTATTACCTTGATCCTTATTTCCTCTAACATCTTGATAATTGGCATCTGCCTAACATTCAAAATCCATGCATTAAAGGATTCCGTAAAATTATTATCCACCATTAGATTCTTACACTGAGTATCAAAGTAGGCTCTATACCATGCCTTTTGTATATATAGTTTTCAACTCAAAAGATAGTTTTACTTTTAAAAATCTTAACACGTACGATAAATTTCTTGACAAGGAGAATATTATAAACGTAAAAAAAGATAGTATTTTTCGTCTATTCATGTTTATATTTGTTATAAATAGAATTCTATTTAAGGTGAATGTCTATATTTTAGAGAGATCTTAGAGATTTTATTTGGTGGCTAAGTTACTCTTTCCCTATAAATAGATGAGTCTTATTCCATTGTAATTAATCCCAAATCAATAAAAACTCTCTATTTTTTTCTGCAATATTCTTCTTCTTCTTTTATTGTTTCATAACAATATTTCAATAATAGAACAAGCCAATGTATGCCCACACATATTTTCTCTACTAATTTCAACATATGAAAGCTTAACGCTCTCATATATTAACCTTTCATATGTTGAAATTAGTAGAGAAAATATGTGTGGTCATACATTGGCTTGTTCTATTATTAAAATATAAACATGAAGACACGAAAATACTATCTTTTTTACGTTTATAATATTCTCCTTATCAAAAAATTTATCGTACGTGTTAAGATTTTTAAAAGTAAAACTATCTTTTGAGTTGAAAAACTTTCAATATATTTATCGTTTGGTCACTAAATTTTATCCTGTGGGGGGTGGTTAAAAAAAAATCTCAAGAAAAATCATTAAGAGGTAATCACAATAGTAAATTAATGGTTAAATATGT
Organism: Nicotiana sylvestris; assembly: GCF_000393655.2. Taxonomy (NCBI): domain Eukaryota; kingdom Viridiplantae; phylum Streptophyta; class Magnoliopsida; order Solanales; family Solanaceae; genus Nicotiana; species Nicotiana sylvestris. The sequence goes on along the minus strand of NC_091064.1, from coordinate 199,934,397 downwards.
TTGATCTTTTTTTCCTCTTAAAGGAGTAACAAATTACTAGAAAATGGAAAATTTCAAAGCGTAAGTCATAAGCAAAGTAACAATTTAATAAGCCCAAACAATTCTAACCATTTATGAAAGATTTTCCAAATTAAACCCAAAAAGGAAAGAAAGCCCAACAAACTACACAAAACAACAAAAGCCCACTCCCATTATATACATACATTGAACCTTCCCTCACAGAATCTCCATTCGCTAGGGTTTTTAAGATTAGCTTCACTTCACTTCCCCTCAATTATCTGCCGCATTTTCTAGCTTTTTCACAAGTTCCCAACTTTTCATCTCTCTACATTCTTCACTTCACAATACCTTTCTCATAATCCATTTCCATGGGTTCTAAATTTTAGGGATTTTCAATTTTCTAATACATATATTTGTATCTCTATATATACATTCAACAAAAGAGTGAAAAAATGGCAACTTTAAACCCATTTGATCTTTTGGGTGATGATGCAGAGGACCCAAGTTTGTTTATTGCTCAGAAAGAGGCTGCTCCGGTTGCTGCTGCTCCTAAGAAAGCTCCAGCTAAGGCCCAAGCTCAACCGGCTAAGCCAGTTGCCAAGTTTCCCTCTAAGCCCCTCCCTCCTTCTGAGGCTGGTAATTTTTATTACACCCTTTTGATTTTTGTGTATATATTTTAATGGATTTGAGTAGTTTCATGCTATTTATTGGTTCACATTACACGGGGTCAGTGAATTAATACAGATATTGTAATCTTATGTTGTAAAGCTGCAGTCTTTATTTGATTGGATAAAGCAGTTAGTGAGATACCGCTCTGTTTTGGTTTTTTGAGCAATTTCTTTTGTCTCTCTGTTATTGTTGTTGAGTGGCTGTCAGGAAAAATTTATGTGGTTCTTTCAAGTATTTGTTGTTTCTTTGCCCTTAGTTTAGGGTAAGACTGCCCCGACTGTCCTACATAGTATGTGTTTGTGTCTCTCTTACATGGTTGCAATTCTAAGTTGGATAGCTGGATTGTATTAGTCATAGTTCTTTTCAAACTATTTAAACATTTCAATTTTCCAATTTGTATGACATTATTTCCTTGTAGGATTTTCAGAAATGTTTGAAATTATTAAGAATTTGAACTTTGATCTGATGCTTTTCTCAGTCTACTAACTTTTCAACCATTATGTTAATATTTTTTGTTTACCATTAGCATAATATTAAGTTATATTAGCATCTTAAATTCTGTTTCAAGTGCAATCTATTATATAAAACAGAAAGGAGGGAGTATAATGCTCCCATTGCTCATATGTGCAATGTTCTTTGAGCAGTGAGGGAGTCCAGGTATGAAGGCCAACGAGGAGGAGGCCGTGGAGGTCCGCGTGGAGGAGGTCGTGGTCGCGGCGGACGGGGACGTGGGTTTAACCAGGATTTTGCTGATGGTGAGAATACCTTTGGTAGCAATAATGGTTTCTCTGGAGTGTACAAAGCACCAGAGGATGGAGAGTCAGGAAGGTCCTTTGAAAGGAGGGGTGGTGGATATGGTGGACCTCGTGGGGGATTCCGTGGGGGACGCCGGGGCGGTTTCAACAACGAGGAAGGTGCAGAAGGTGATCGCCCACGCAGAGTGTATGATCGACGAAGTGGAACTGGACGTGGGTAAGTTGTTTTGCTGGAAATTCTTTTGAATGACCAAATCCACTTTCCATTTTTTGGTTTGGGATGGTTCAAATGATCTTAATATTGTTATATTGACAACTATTGGTTTCTCAAATGCATGATATTTATCTTTATCATTCTGTATAGGAATGACTTTAAACGGGAGGGTGCAGGTCGTGCGAACTGGGGAACTCCCACAGATGAGATTGCACCGTGAGCATTTTCATCTCATTTGGTCTCCTAATCATGCTTTCCCTTCTCCTCCTCAAATGACAATAATTGTTTCTTATTTAATGGTTTGCTCTTCAATGGTCAGGGAGACAGAGGAGCCTGTTACTGAAGGAGAGAAGATTGTTGATCCTGAGAAACCAGCTGGGGAGGAAGATGCTGGAGATGCCAAAAAGGATTCTTCTGCTGCCGCGCCAGAAGAGAAGGAGCCTGAGGAGAAAGTAACTGTTATTTTTTTGTTTCTACATGAGTTTCATGTTTCTTTTGGCTTTTTTATATTACCCAATGTCTTGTCATGCAAATTTATATTATACCATACTACCCAATCTTCTTATTGAAGGGGAGCCTTGGCGTAACCGGTAAAGTTGCTACCATGTGACCAGGAGGTCACGGGTTCAAGCATAGAAACAGCCTCATGTAGAAATGCAGGGTAAGGTTGCGTACAATAGACCTTTGTGGTCCGGCCCCTCCCCGGACCCCTGGGCATAGCGAGAGCTTAGTCTACCGAACTGCCCTTTTTTACCCAATCTTCTTATTGGGGGTAGAAGGTTGGTGTTGGTTTCAGCATTCAGTCTCTTGACTGTGGTGTCACTTATATCAGTTTGGGAAAGGAATGTTTGCACAATTTCCATTTTAGTCTACCCACTTTTTGGAGCCTTTCAGACAGTCTGTAATTAATATTGTCTAATGTGAGGTCTTCTGATGCATTTCCTGACTGTCTTTATCCTGTCAATACACCGGGAAGCCCCTTGGGATTTTATTATGGAATGAGAATTCAGAAAAGTATCTGCAGCTGTGGAGTTCTTTCGTCTTGTGCATTGATTAAAGCAATTTACTTTTTCAAATGTCAAATTTAACTGTTTATATCTTGTCTTTTTGCTGTGAGTAAATAGTGTAAAGAGGATCCTACGTTTGATAGATCGCTTTCATATTTAGATAGGGAGCTTTTACTTCTGTAAGTAGTTTTTTAATCAGCACCCTTTAGTGGTCTGTTCTAATGAAATTTCATACCTTTTTAGTACCCTTTCATACTTTTAAGATCAGGACTATAGCAAAGCAACCACTAACTGAAATTTTGAGGTAATTGTCACATAGCATCAACTGTTCTTGAAGTTTCTCCTCGGTCTCTTGTTACTACTTGAAAGAGAGCTGGAGAACTTTAAAGATGGTTTGTCCTTGTGATAAATTCCTTTTGGCATCAGTGATTATTTGCTACAGCTCCCACCTGCCAAGAATAAGTTCCAATGACGTAGCAGTGAACCAACTTTAGAGAATAGAAAATTTACTGAGATTATTCTTTGTTTCAACTGGGTCCCTCGCTTTAACTAAGATTTTAACTGGTGGAGGCCTGATTGATTGTTTGCTTTTATTTGTTATTTCAAGTTTTTTTATGAAGAATGGCATGGTACTGTAATTGACAGTACCTGCAGATCAGTATAATAGCTAAAATTGAGTTGGTGTACTGTTCAACGTTGATATAGACTTACTTTGCAGGAGATGACCCTTGAGGAGTATGAGAAACTACTAGAGGAGAAGAGGAAGGCTTTGCTGGCTCAGAAGCCTGAAGAAAGAAAGGTTAATTTGGATAAGGAATTTGAATCCATGCAACTTCTATCTAACAAGAAGAATGAAGATGATGTTTTCATCAAATTAGTAAGCAAATAGTTGTTGCTATTTTATTGTTGCTTTGATGTCGGTTATCAGGATCTTAATAATGCTGTCTGTTAGTATATTAATCAAGCTTGCAAAATTGTTGTTGTGTCAGGGAGCTGAGAAAGATAAGCGGAAAGAGGCAGTTGAAAAGGCCAAGAAGGTAATCTACTTTTTTTTTAATTTGCTGCGAATTCTAATGGATTGATATGGGACCACAGTATCTGGCCACATTATTTCTTGTATCTTGTTTGGTTGCCAAGAGTCTGTACCATTTCTGTATGATCCTAATTCCTACTATGTATGTACTCTTACTTTTTATTTTCAAGTTCTAACATAACAACTTGCGTCCGGGATTGGAACATTGTTGTATCCACCTTCGCTGTGTCATACTAATCTTTCTCCCAAGGCACTTGTAGGGAATATTTTTGTCTGAGGGATTCTATGTACATAAATAGGCTGAGGTATGTATGTTTGGGGCTTGCCAAATCTCTATGCTTGTAACCTCCTTCTCCTTCCCCTCCAAAGGCCATTTTAAGATCAGGGTCCAACCTTTTAAGAAAGGTTACAAGCACTTCATGAATTACATGGAAAAATTTCATATTTGAGGCTTACTAAATTGACGCATGCAGCCATTAATCTACAAGCATTTCAGTAGTGAGCAAGTTGCAGAAAGAAAATAGTAGTATAGACTTTCTTGTTGCTGTACTGATTCGACTTCATTGATTTGCAGACTAAAAGCATAAATGAGTTTCTGAAACCCGCTGAAGGGGAAAATTACTATCGAGGTAGGGGCCGTGGTGGCCGTGGTGGCCGTGGAAGAGGTGGCTATGGGGGTAACGGTGGTAATGGTGGTAACAACTACAGTGTTGAAGCCCCTAAGATTGAGGATGTTGGCCAGTTCCCATCTTTGGGTGCCAAGTAAGGTTCTGCAGAGCCAGCCATCTGAGCTCGTTCTCCATTTCTGCTTACTTGTATGCTCAATGATGGCAGATCATCTCTCCAACTCTTTTTTCGGGGGCTTTCATGTATTAGAATCATCTGAAAACTTTATTGTTCTTTTTAAGAGTGTAAATTTAGATGTCTCTTCTGGGGTTTTACACCCTTGGTCTTTCTTGACTTTTGACATGCATGAATACCCTTTCCCTTCATAATTAGGCTTTAGGTCCATTTTTGATTTAGTTGTGGGATCATTTTTGTTTTTGAATTTTATTAAAAACAATTTTGCTCCTTTGCAGTCATTGTTCTCATGGTTGTGTGTTTTTCTTTTTTACACATTGTTTTTCTCCTTGGGTAAAAGCCGTATAACTCAAATAGAGAAGCCTGGACAAGTAAAATGGATGTTCTGCTTATGTTTTAATCTTGAAAATTCACTAAGGTTAGTTAATCCGAACCCCTAGAGTGAGATCGTGATTCATCTGGATTTTTATCCAGTTCGTCACTGTACATTAATCCATAAACCAGTAAAATTGAATGTCACTATTCGTAGTATCATCCTATTTAAAGTGCTGAAAGTAATTTTTCTTCTGTACCGTTTTTCCTGAAAGTTTAGTATTTTGTGAAGATAAATTGTTCGTTTTTTAATTGCTTAAATAAAATGTATTTCTGTTTTCTTTGAAGTTATAATTGACATTAAGTTTTTGGTAACAGAAGAACGAGCTAATCTCTAAAATTAAGTTGGGAAACTTATCTCAAAAGACATACAATCTCTTGATATTAAAATTTGCAATTATCTAAGATAAAGCATTATGGATGCAAATAAGAGAATGACCAACATAGAATATACCAACAAATGGGCGTTGGGGCTTATTTGTTTTTGGTGCACTCACATAGACCCAGTATTTGCAAAGAATCTTATTAGTATTAGTGATATGTGTGGGTTTTAGAAAATTCTTTACTCTAGAGAACTCTTAATAATCAAATTATATACCAGCATTGAAAAGAAATTAATACGACGAACACAACAGAGTGGATATAAAGAACTCGTATAACTCTGAACTAATTTCGAATTTTGTTGTTGTCGATTGTTGGATAGAACAAAAACTAGGTATGCATATAACTTCTTTTAGCTATTTTGATTTTTTAATCCTAAACTCCATCATTCTTTTTTGTGTTTGTAATATATCCATGCACTCAAGGGCATTGACGGAGCTAGGGGCAAAAGGGGTTCACCACACACATATATATATATAATATATATATATATGGAAAAAAGGCAATTGTCTGGCAAGATCCGACTAAGCCAATCTTGATTCTCTCTGAATGCTTCAAAGAAAGAGTCAGCCAGGAATCCAACTTATGCGCTTGACTTCCTTGCTGGATGTGGAACCCGCATGTACGATTTTTAGGGGGATCCGGTCGGAAAATCTGTCGGCGCCCACCCAACTAGAGGGACTGAGAAATTAATTGAGTACAAAACTTATCTTCAAGATATATATATATATATATATATATATATATATATATATATATATATTAGATGATTGAAATTTTATTTTATTTTTTGAAAATTTTGCTTCCCCCCGCTATTCAAGGGTATAGTCTAATTATCAAGAAGGTGGGTGGGTGTAGCCAAATAACTACAGTTCCAACTTCCAAATCCACCTGCGGCTGTCTCATAGCTCCTTCCACGCGACCAAATATATAAAGAGCTCAAACACAACCAAGCATGACAAATGTACTATCAACTTCACTTTAGAAGTAAAATTTGCTCCTTTCCCTTCTTTTCTTTCCTATCATGCAAACCCCATAATTGTATCTCTTACATCTCCTTTTCTCAAATCCCAGATGACAATCCAGACCTACAAATATTTCCTTCACTTCCATCCGAACTGGTATCCCCCAGTAACGTAATAACACAATCAAAATTTTCAAGAAATGACCACTTCCCGTACAAAACCAAACATTCTGAGCTACCTGAAACTAACGATGTGGTATTATCAAACAAGAAAATTACCAGTTATATTCGATGTGGGGATTTAGATTCCGCGCTTAGAGTTTTCGAGAGCATGAAGGTTAAGACAGTAATCACATGGAATTCAATCTTGGCTGGGTTTTCAAGAAAACCTGGGTATATTGAAGAAGCTCGCCAACTGTTTGACAAAATTCCTGAACCGAATGTTGTGTCGTATAATACTATGTTAGCTTGCTATATGAGAAATTCTGATATCCAGGCTTCTAGGAATTTTTTTGATCAAATGCCGGTTAAAGATGTTGCTTCCTGGAATACCATGATTTCAGGGTTCTCTCAAAATGGGCTGATGGCTGAAGCGGAAGAGTTGTTTCGGGCAATGCCAGTGAGGAATGAGGTTACGTGGAATGCTATGGTAGCTGGGTATGTTGAGTCTGGGGAACTGGAATCAGCCTTGGAGTTGTTTAAAGAAGCTCCTGTGAAAGGTGTGATTGCTAGGACGGCGATTGTGACGGGGTATATGAGATCAGGAAATGTTGAAATGGCGGAGAAGATGTTTCGAGAGATGCAGGAGAGGAGTATGGTAACTTGGAACACCATGATTTCGGGTTACATTGAGAATGGGAGAGCAGAGGATGGTATGAAGCTGTTCAAGAAAATGATGGCATCGGTTGTAAAGGCGAATGACTCGACTTTGAGTAGTCTCTTACTAGGTTGTAGTAATTTATCTGCATTGAAATTGGGGAAGCAAGTTCATCAGCACGTCATGAAGTCCCCTCTGTACTTGGATATGACGGTGGGGACTTCATTGATCAGTATGTATAGCAAGTGTGGAGTTTTGGAGGATGCATGGAAATTGTTTCTTGAGATGCCAAGAAAGGATGTTGTCACTTGGAATGCAATGATTTCAGGGTATGCTCAACACGGGGAAAGCAAGAAGGCCCTTCGCTTGTTCGATGAGATGAGGAGTAAAGGAATAAAACCAGATTGGATAACCTTTGTTGGAGTTCTATCAGCCTGTAACCATGCAGGTTTTGTCAATCATGGTATTCAGTATTTTGAGCAAATGCAGAATAATTACAGAATTAAGCCAAAACCAGACCATTATACTTGTATGGTTGACCTCCTTGGACGAGCTGGCAAGCTAAATGAGGCTGTGGATTTGATAACAAAAATGCATTTCAAACCCCATATATCATTATTTGGAGCACTTTTGGGTGCTTGTAGGATCCACAGAAACTTAGAAGTGGCAGAATTTGCTGCCAAAAACTTGCTTCGCCTTGAACCTACCAATGCAGCAGGATATGTTCAACTTGCTAATGTTTATGCAGCCAAGAACCATTGGGAAGGTGTTTCTATAGTTAGAAAGTCAATGAAAGAGAACAAAGTTATAAAAACACCGGGATATAGTTGGATGGAGGTTGGAAGAGTGATCCATGAGTTCAGATCAGGGGATAGACTTCATCCAGATTTGGAAAGCATACACATGAAACTAAAAGATCTTGAGAAGAAAATGAAGGTGGCGGGTTATGTGCCTGATCTTGACTCTTCATTACATGATGTAGCGGAGGAACAGAAAGCGCAGCTACTTCTATGGCACAGTGAGAAATTAGCAATTGCCTTTGGTTTAATAAAACTGCCACCAGGAATGCCAATTAGGATATTCAAGAACCTAAGAGTTTGTGGAGACTGCCACCAAGCCACTAAAGTTATATCAGCAATAGAAAATAGGGAAATCATTGTCAGAGATACAACTAGGTTTCACCATTTCAAAAATGGAGTTTGTTCTTGTGGCGATTACTGGTAAACTAGAGAGAGAACAATTTTAATAGCAAAAGTTTCATTCTTTATTCGATAAAAGGAAAAATGTGTTTTTTCAATTGCGAGATGAAACTACTTCTCTACCTTCGCAAGGTAGGGGTAAGACTGCGTACACACTATCCTTCCCAGACCCCACTTGTGAGATAACACCCGGGGGTTGTTGACAATGAAGTTATTGCTAGTCTATTGACCATTTTTTTCTTAAAGGATATTGTTAGCCGCAGTTTCTAGCAACTATTTTCAGATGTTGTGCTGATGATAGGAGAAGTTCCTAGTATATATTTTATAGATTATGCATCTTTGTAACATACTTGGAGTTTTTTTTTTTTGAGTTATGACCAATCTTTGCAATTATTCATCTGTGATTTAATTGTCGCCATAGACTGTCAACTTCTGCAAGTCCATTCACTTTTCATATCCATGATTTCAAAAATCATCCTTTCACTATGGGTAAACTGGTATGATTAGAGTAAACCAATCTTTTATTTGATAAGAAGATGACTCTGCGTTTTGAGTATCCCTTAATCTATCCACTTAGCATTATCATGACGTATATATATGCGGTTCATTTTCGTGGCACCTATTAAACAGCCTTGCAAATTTATATGATACAAGTTATATCACACAAAAAACGAGAAACCAACGGCAAAAAGGATCGCATTATAGATTTGTAGTAAGACTCGAATAGTTAAACTTGCACATTGCAGATTAAATCATTTCGATGAAGGTCCAAAGAATAGAAAGCAAATACTAGTATTCACCAATATTCCTAGATTTTCTACAAATAGTTTATCCAAATACATTTCAAAGAATTGAGTGTTTTGACAAAGTGCCGAAAGAAAGTAAATTGTGATAACAGTGAACAGTCTTCCTATCAAGCCATTAAGAGAGACTAATTTTACATGCCACATCAGAATCATCATCGAGGCGACAGACCTTCGTCCTTGTGCTTTTAAGATGAGCAGCAACCGCTCTTCTGGTTGACAGGTTGTCCGCGGATCTGCACAGTTGGAGGCCGTGCATTGCTTGATGCTGGTTGGCTTGCCATTCTACAAATGCATAGTATAATAAGTTTCCACACAAGAAAAGAGCAAAACAGTAACTGTTATGAGTGCAACTTCAACTGAAAATTTCCAAACCTGTTCTTGATTGAAGCAGCCATAGCCATGAAAGCCTGTTCCACATTGGTGGCATTTTTCGCACTAGTTTCCATGAAAGGAATGCCGATCTCATCAGCAAAAGCCTACAACAGAAGGTTGACATCAACTACGATATACAACTTAACAAAATAGAGGCATCTTCGAACGCACTATACATGTAACTAATGGCGGGGGGCATAATTACATCAAGGAGTCTAAAAATGGAGTGTGGGGCAGGTTGATTACCTGAGCTATCTCTGTGGAAACTACCTTCTGCGCTGTGAGATCGCACTTATTTCCGACAAGAAGTTTGTTCACATTATCACTTGCATATCGATCAATTTCACTCAACCATTGCTTGACATTATTGAAACTCTCTTGATCGGTTACATCATATACAACCTGACAAAGATGCCATCAGAGTAAGACCTCCTGACAAATGGGATACAATATTGGAGAATGATATGAGGAATTGCATGACTTACAATTATGCCGTGAGCACCGCGATAGTAGCTGCTGGTAATTGTCCTAAAACGTTCTTGACCAGCAGTATCCCACTGCACATATAAGAGGGGAAATTAGGGAGTGTGGTTCGTTGTTTTTTTCCTTTTTGGTTATTATAAATAAATAACCAAACAAACATTGGACTACGTGGTGAAGGCAAACTTCTATTGTTTTCAGCACATGAATGGTCTACGGAGAATTAGATACTTACAATTTGAAGTTTAATGGTTTTCCCATCCTGCTCAACTGTGCGGATTTTCTAGAAGAAAAGAGAAGACAATTGTTACTAATATACTGCAGAACCATCAGTAGATATGACATAACACAGAATGGAAAGATTCACTTACAAAGTCAACACCAATGGTACTAATGTAACTCTCAAGATATGAATCATCCTGAAACCAGAGAGAAAATACAACGATAAGAAAAAGCCTACTTGCTTCCATAAAGATTGTTAAACTTTATAATTTTATTTGAGGGGCAGTCTTAAAAGCAAACGAACTACATAAATGACAAACTCAAACAGTAAACAAAAGTGTTACTTCACCCTACATAAGTTGAACTTCCACCACCCATAAAGAGGGCAATTTAAACACAGACATGAGACATCTGTGCGTGTGGATGTTAATTTGAGGGGAGGGGGGAGGAGAGAGGAAGAGGAATAACCAGCAGGGAAAGGTTACATTTTTGCAAAACTCACTAAATTGCGCAAGTAGCATCTACTCAACCCCTCACCTCACCCCGGGCAAAAAAGGAAGAGAAAAAGAAAGCAAATACAAAGGAAAAGTACTTTTCATGTCCAAGGAAAAAAGTTGCACCAGCAAGAAACTAATACAGAGGCACAAACGGAAAAGATCTTCAGATGAATGAGAAGAACAATGGTCGTAAAATTCTACAATAAACTTACAGCAAATCTCAAGAGGAGACATGATTTGCCAACACCAGAATCTCCAATAAGCAAAAGCTTGAAAAGATAGTCGCTGCATGTAAAAGCATACTGTCAGTTTCAAAAAGAGTCCAGAAAGCAATTCAATAGATTAATGTAGCACAACATATTGACATGGGCATGAATTTGCAGATATATCAGCCATAAGAATGCAGAACATTTTAAAGTTGATCCATTGAGTACGCATCTAAAAGGTATATTATTGCCCCCCCCCCCCCCCAACCCAAACACACACAAAAAAATAGATAAAAAGGGTACTGTTTCTGAGGCGCAGAAGATTGGAGCTTCATTTTTGTTTTTGATAATGATATAGTTTACTCAAAGTTTTTAGTGGTCCATGGTAAGTATTCATGAGAGTTCCAAATCCAACAATCATTAATGTTAACAACCACCACAGCAAAAAAAGCAAAAAACACAACCAGTTCCGTGGGGAAGATCCTATCCTGAAGTCCTACTATATAGCATGGATTGATCCTGAACTTTGACAAACAATAAAGCTTTCTCTAATGACTGAATGATCTATATTCGGCAGCCTCCTTACTTCAAATTCAGTTTCCAACTTTGAACAATAACTAATATTTGCAGCTGCTGACTCAGCATATTGCTGTTGGTCTCATCTGAACCCATTATTTTTGGAGCGGGACATAAATATGTGTGTACAATTCACTAAAATTGAAACAAATAATCGATATGAACCCATAACTTTAAAAATATAACAGGTTCAATGCTAGTAACATTAAAAGTTGAACCCAGTTAAAATCCTGAATCCGCCTTTGAATACGTGACCACATAAACTAGCTGATCTCATTAAGATAGAGCCAAAAAAGACTAAATCACCATAACACAACTAAAACTTAAGCTTAATTAGGAATAAAAATCTGATCTTTAACTATTTTCTAATCTTTCCAATTATGGTTTGGACAATTCAATTCCCAAGTAAAAATTTCTAAAACACATGATATCACATAATAATTAATAATAATCCAAGAAAAAAAAGGGAGGGTCAACGCAAATAAGGCAAAAAATCGATCCGTAAACATGATTCATGATCTAGAAAAGTCGATCAACCCCACATGCAAACAACCACAGAGAAACAAAAGAAAAAAACCATATGCGGTAAAATATCAGAAGACGGAGCAAACTTTGAAACTTTTTATAAAAATAGATCTCAAAAACCCATAACAAAAAAAAAAACAGAAGAATTTATAAATAGTAAAACAGCACAAGGTATTTGAATTTTGAATCCAAAGATGAAATTGATATAAAAAGGAACTTACTATTCTGGATTCATGATGATTACAGAAAAGTGTAAGATCGGTGAAGCGAGATGAAGGTACAAGCAAGGAAGCTGTCAATAAAACACGAATTTAAGATATTCCGGCAGGAGTTTGACCGGAGTAAAAAGGGTCGCCGGAGAATATGACGGATATAAAGAGACAGAGAGAGAGAGAGAGAGTTGGAAATGATGAAATAATGAGATAGTAAAACAAGTCTCAATTCTTTAAAGAAGCCTGAACTGTTGGAAACATTGAAGGTTGCTGGCGTGACGTGGCAATTAAATGGGTGCGTGCCACGTGTCATACATAATTACTAAATTAGGCCTTGTAAGTTGTACGCCTTCGTTGACCTGTGATTTTATAGAGTTTATTGTACTAATTTTATACATGACGAGATTTTCTTTTTACTAATTTTATACATCATTACGACCATTTTCACTTTGGAACTCTGGTAAATTTTGAGAAATCATGATTTTAAGCTTCAATTTTGTCCCAAATCTTACTATTTGTTAAATTATCAAAAGTATTCAGACATAATTTCACATAATATATATTAATAGTTGGTTACCATGTTTCCTTTTTATTTTATACATCACTATTCAAAAGACAAAAATGACTTATGATTTACTATCATGATGATCAAAAATAAATTTAGAGACAGAGCCGGAGCAAGCCTATGAGGCATGGCTTCAATCGAACTCGCTCACTTTTATTTAAATATTGTATTTGTATTAAAAAAATCTTTAAATATATATAAATATCTATTTGCAAATCGAGTAACTAAGACGAGATATGAGTTCCGTAAATTTTAAATTTTGGCTCCACCTCCATTTAGAGATATCACTGTTTAAATACCAGGAAACTCACAAAATATTTTTCTTTGATATTACTAACTTCCAAGTGCAATTCTTAGCCAAAAAAATAAAATAAATTCCAAGTGCAATTAAAGGGTATGTTGGTAATTTAGTAGTTAGTACAACCAAGTAATTAAGGCTTCTGCCTTCTGGGAAATTATGGGTAGTAGATAGCTGGAATTTCTTAGAAGCGTCATTGACGTGTACGCATCGGCCCACGTTGTTATTCTGCGTAATTAAAAGCCGACAAATATGGTAAAATTCACATTGCCCCTATCAAGTTTGCTAAATGAACTATGAAATCCCTAAACTTTTCGTGAAAAGGCGTTTGGATAATTTTGACTTAGAAGTTAAAAAGATGAGTACGTAATTGAAATTGAAGCTAGAGAAGTTTGTGAAAATTGAAATTGAGCTTTGACATAAACTTCACATTAAAAAAATGTTTATCAAGTTGAAAAGTCATCAAGGGAAATCAGTATTTTTCTCCAAATACATTTTTAATTCAATATTTTATATTTCACTTAAAATTCAGATATTAAAACAATAATTATGTCCATCATCATGTATCAATTTCTTCCACTTTTTTGGTGTCAACAAGCTTTCTTTTTCCAGTATAAAAAAGACAACTTTTAGTTGAAATTATTAGATTCTCCAGTATGAAAAGTTTCTCTCACGTGGAAGGAGAATAAGACAGCAATAAACAAAAATAGTACCATAAGAATAAAGGGATTCGTGGAATCTTTCGAATTGGAAGAAATTATTGGTCGGAAATCAATTCTTATGACTTCTAATGGGAACAAATTTAATGAAAGCTAGATATTTGATTGTAAGTTTCTAAATAAATTAATATTATTCTTAGTGAGCTGAGTTTTTAAGTTAAAATATATTTTAATAACCAAGTCACTACCGAGACTATGGAATTAATGGAAAGAAGATGTTAAACTTGTACACAATGACATTCCCTTGTAACTTGAATATCATGTTAATGTAAAGGTTTACATATAATCAAAGAGAAGTTATACAGATTTGGAGTTACAATATGCAATCGTAAAATCAATCTAGAAACGAAAAAATATCCGGACAAAATTTTAATAAAACTCATGTAGTAGCTTTTATTGAGTCACTATTTTAAGTTTCATTAAGTTCTACACCTATGTTTGTTACCGGCGTGTGACTCCAGCCCAATCCAACAAAGGAAAGCAACTGGCCCACTAGTGTTAGTAAAGAGAACCAGTCCACTTATACATTTATCTACATTGTACATTTTTTACTTGTATTTTTATTTTTATATACTTGTAAATATAAAAGAACAATATCTGGGAAGTGAATCAGTTTTTGGTCAATGGTCATTTTGACCAGCTCACATTTTCTCTCGAACCTTCTGTATCTCTCTTCTCTCTTCTTTCAATGTTAGGGTTTTCTCTTCATTTGTTCTGCCCTAGCTAATCTCTATACCAAGTTAACATGGTATCAGAGCGGGGATTTAGATTCCTCTCATCGTGAGCTCTCTTCCGATTATACGCTTGCCGGAAGATTTTCTCGTTTTGCTTTTGGTTGAAATCAGAGGTAGTTGAAGCAGTACTGTGTTCTTTCACCAGAGAAAATTGGGACTTTTCAGCTTCGATCCTTCGTTGAGGTATATCTTCTCTGAATTTTTGGTTTTCACGAAGGTGCTGTTACATTTGGGAGCAAAAATCATGTCTAGGATTTGCGATTAGACGAGACCTTACTTCTCCGGGTTTTCAGAAGAAGGCTGGTATATTCTCACCTATCTGCATGTCTTGATTTTCTGTTGATTGCAACTCCGTTTTACCTCTGTTTGTTATTAGTCGACTTTTATTTTTTATATTGTGAACTCGTTCAGATTGCAACTATTTCTGATGGGTAGTATATTGAATAATGATGATGTGTCTTCGACTTCTGATGGTTTTGTTCCTTTTTCACTGGATCTATCTCACCCTCTCTATATTCACCCGTCTGATAACCCTGGTAGTCAATTGGTGTTTGAGCCATTCAATGGGTCTGGGTTTGTACTTTGAAGAAGTAATATGATCACTTCTCTCTCTGCAAAGAATAAATTAGGGTTAGTAGATGGTAGAATTTTTTAGCCCACATCAAACTCCCCTTACTATGCATATTGGGAAAGATGTAATGACATGGTCAAGGCATGGACGACAAATTCAGTATCTAGAGATATTGCTACGAGTGTGATGTGTTTTAGGACTGCTAAGGAAGTATGGAAAGACGTCAATGATAGGTTTGGGCAGTCAAATGGGTCTAAGTACATCTAACTTCAAAGGGAAATTCATTCTACTACTCATGGGTCTTCTGACATAGCATCTTACTTTACAAAGATGAGAAGCCCCCGGGATGAGCTACATTCCTCATATGTAGGACCTGTATGCTCTTGTGGTGCCTTTCCCAAATTCATAGAAGATCAACAATTATTCCAATTTCTAAATGGTTTAAATGAGTTCTATTCAAATGTAAAAAGTGCTATTATGATGATGAACCCTCTTCCACCAGTGAGCAAGGCTTATTCTCTTCTTCAACATGATGAAAGTCAAAAGGAAGCTCATTCTTCTATCCTAAGTCTTTCTGGAGATACATCATCCTTCCTAGTTTCTACGGATCATCAAATGGGAACAGGGCCTTCAGTCAAAAGGTAAAATTTGAATCCAGGAGGTCTAACACAAATGTTTCTTGCAAATATTGCAAGAAACCTGGGCACACTGTGGACAAATGTTATAGGCTCCATGGATTTCCTCTAGACGTCAAGTTCACAAAGAACAAGAAGTCTGCTTCATGTGTCCAACCTAAACATTCTTTTACTCCCTCTACACCTTTGCATTCTGCTCCAACTATACAGTTTCCTGAATCATCAGCTCATGATTTTACTAAAGAGCAGTACCAACATCTCCTCGCTCTATTTCAGAAGGCTCAACTATCTTCAGGGTCAACTCATGATGATTCTAGTGTGGACAATACTACATTTGCCCATTTTGCAGGTTTGTTTAGTAGTTATGCTGTAAGTTCTATGGACTCTCATGTATGTGCTTCATCATAGTTAAAAATAAATCCTTGGATATTAGATATATGTGCAACTAACCATATGACTCCACATAAACACTTACTCTTTAATGTGAAACCTTGAACTAAACCATTTATTCTCACTTTGCCAAATGGATATAAAGCCAAAGTAGTTTCCACTGGATCTTTACATCTCAGATTTGATATAGTCTTACTTCATGTCCTCCTTGTTCCTTCCTTTCAATTTAATCTGATTTCTGTACACCAACTCATCTGTCAATTAGATTGTTCAGTTTTATTTACCAAATCAATTTGTTCTTTACAGGCTCTTCTCTGAAGAGGCCACTGAAAAATGGTAAGGCTGCAAGAAGGCTATACTACCTATATCCAGATGATGATCTTTTTCCTGTTAAATCCACTTCCATGTCTGCTTCTCATTCATCTGTTAGTTTACCTGTTAGTTTACCTGTTTTTGTTCCTTCTGTTAACACTAGTCATGTAGTAGATCATGTTATTGATGTTGTCTCTTGTAATCACACATCTACCTCTAATAAAGTGGATTTGTTTTGGCATCAAAGATTGAGGCATATGCATTTCCATAAAATAAAGTCCATGATATATTTGTCTGATAAAATATCACCTAAACAATCTTTCTTGTGTTCTATTTGTCCAATGGCTAGAAAACAAAGACTGTCTTTTCCTGAGAGTGTTATACATTCTACTGTCCCACTTCAATTAGTCCATATTGATATTTGGGGTCCTTATAATACTAAAACTTACAATGAGTTCAGATATTTCTTGACCATAGTAAATGACTATACAAGGGCTACTTGGACTCACCTTCTTTCTTGTAAAAGCAATGTACTTTCCATCATTAAGGCTTTTACAACCACCATCAAAGTGCATTTTAAATCCCCTATTAAAACTTTTAGGTCAGACAATGCTCTTGAACTTGGGGACAGTTCTGAAGGAACTCATTTCTTTAATAGTGAAGGGATTTTAGACAAAACTGCCATTTCACACACTCCTTAACAGAATGGAGTTGTAGAAAGAAAACACAAACATCTACTTGAGGTGTCCAGAGCTCTTCTTTTCCAATCTAATCTTCCTTCTAAATATTAGGGTGATTGTGTCCTAAATGCAACTTACCTCATCAATAGAATGCCTTCATCTGTCATTCAGAACCTTTCACCCTATGAAAAATTACATGGAATTCTTCCATCCTATGAACACCTCAAGTCCTTTGAGTGCCTATGTTTTGCCACCTCTCCCAAACTATTTTGCCACCTCTCCCAGGAGTAGGCAGAGGAAATAGAACAGGAGAGGAATCAGACTTGTAGGGAAACACATGTTCATAGAAAACAACATCCCTAGAAAAGAAAATGGAGTGATTGGAAATGTTAAGAAGCTTATAGCCCTTTTTGCCACAGGGATAACCCAAAAAAATAGAGGGTATGGCTCAACTATCTTCTGGGTCAACTCATGATGATTCTAGTGTGGACAATACTACATTTGCCCATTTTGCAGGTTTGTTTAGTAGTTATGCTGTAAGTTCTATGGACTCTCATGTATGTGCTTCATCATAGTTAAAAATAAATTCTTGGATATTAGATACATGTGCAACTAACCATATGACTCCACATAAACACTTACTCTTTAATGTGAAACCTTTAACTAAACCATTTATTCTCACTTTGCCAAATGGATATAAAGCCAAAGTAGTTTCTACTGGATCTTTACATCTCAGATTTGATATAGTCTTACTTCATGTCCTCCTTGTTCCTTCCTTTCAATTTAATCTGATTTCTGTACACCAACTCATCTGTCAATTATATTGTTCAGTTTTATTTACCAAATCAATTTGTTCTTTACAGGGCCCTTCTCTGAAGAGGCCACTGAAAATTGGTAAGGCTGCAGGAAGGCTATACTACCTATATCCAGATGATGATATTTTTCCTGTTACATCCACTTCCATGTCTGCTTCTCATTCATCTGTTAGTTTACCTGTTTTTGTTCCTTCTGTTAACACTAGTCATGTAGTAGATCATGTTATTGATGTTGTCTCTTGTAATCACACATCTACCTCTAATAAAGTGGATTTGTTTTGGCATCAAAGATTGAGGCATATGCATTTCCACAAAATAAAGTCCATGATATATTTGTCTGATAAAATATCACCTAAACAATCTTTCTTGTGTTCTATTTGTCCAATGGCTAGAAAACAAAGACTGTCTTTTCCTGAGAGTGTTATACATTCTACTGTCCCACTTCAATTAGTCCATATTGATATTTGGGGTCCTTATAATACTAAAACTTACAATGAGTTCAGATATTTCTTGACCATAGTAAATGACTATACAAGGGCTACTTGGACTCACCTTCTTTCTTGTAAAAGCAATGTACTTTCCATCATTAAGGCTTTTACAACCACCATCAAAGTGCATTTTAAATCCCCTATTAAAACTTTTAGGTCAGACAATGCTCTTGAACTTGGGGACAGTTCTGAAGGAACTCATTTCTTTAATAGTGAAGGGATTTTAGACAAAACTGCCATTTCACACACTCCTTAACAGAATGGAGTTGTAGAAAGAAAACACAAACATCTACTTGAGGTGTCCAGAGCTCTTCTTTTCCAATCTAATCTTCCTTCTAAATATTAGGGTGATTGTGTCCTAAATGCAACTTACCTCATCAATAGAATGCCTTCATCTGTCATTCAGAACCTTTCACCCTATGAAAAATTACATGGAATTCTTCCATCCTATGAACACCTCAAGTCCTTTGAGTGCCTATGTTTTGCCACCTCTCCCAAACTATTTTGCCACCTCTCCCAGGAGTAGGCAGAGGAAATAGAACAGGAGAGGAATCAGACTTGTAGGGAAACACATGTTCATAGAAAACAACATCCCTAGAAAAGAAAATGGAGTGATTGGAAATGTTAAGAAGCTTATAGCCCTTTTTGCCACAGGGATAACCCAAAAAAATAGAGGGTATGGCTCAACTATCTTCTGGGTCAACTCATGATGATTCTAGTGTGGACAATACTACATTTGCCCATTTTGCAGGTTTGTTTAGTAGTTATGCTGTAAGTTCTATGGACTCTCATGTATGTGCTTCATCATAGTTAAAAATAAATTCTTGGATATTAGATACATGTGCAACTAACCATATGACTCCACATAAACACTTACTCTTTAATGTGAAACCTTTAACTAAACCATTTATTCTCACTTTGCCAAATGGATATAAAGCCAAAGTAGTTTCCACTGGATCTTTACATCTCAGATTTGATATAGTCTTACTTCATGTCCTCCTTGTTCCTTCCTTTCAATTTAATCTGATTTCTGTACACCAACTCATCTGTCAATTATATTGTTCAGTTTTATTTACCAAATCAATTTGTTCTTTACAGGGCCCTTCTCTGAAGAGGCCACTGAAAATTGGTAAGGCTGCAGGAAGGCTATACTACCTATATCCAGATGATGATATTTTTCCTGTTACATCCACTTCCATGTCTGCTTCTCATTCATCTGTTAGTTTACCTGTTTTTGTTCCTTCTGTTAACACTAGTCATGTAGTAGATCATGTTATTGATGTTGTCTCTTGTAATCACACATCTACCTCTAATAAAGTGGATTTCTTTTGGCATCAAAGATTGAGGCATATGCATTTCCACAAAATAAAGTCCATGATATATTTGTCTGATAAAATATCACCTAAACAATCTTTCTTGTGTTCTATTTGTCCAATGGCTAGAAAACAAAGACTGTCTTTTCCTGAAAGTGTTATACATTCTACTGTCCCACTTCAATTAGTCCATATTGATATTTGGGGTCCTTATAATACTAAAACTTACAATGAGTTCAGATATTTCTTGACCATAGTAAATGACTATACAAGGGCTACTTGGACTCACCTTCTTTCTTGTAAAAGCAATGTACTTTCCATCATTAAGGCTTTTACAACCACCATCAAAGTGCATTTTAAATCCCCTATTAAAACTTTTAGGTCAGACAATGCTCTTGAACTTGGGGACAGTTCTGAAGGAACTCATTTCTTTAATAGTGAAGGGATTTTACACCAAACTGCCATTTCACACACTCCTTAACAGAATGGAGTTGTAGAAAGAAAACACAAACATCTACTTGAGGTGTCCAGAGCTCTTCTTTTCCAATCTAATCTTCCTTCTAAATATTAGGGTGATTGTGTCCTAAATGCAACTTACCTCATCAATAGAATGCCTTCATCTGTCATTCAGAACCTTTCACCCTATGAAAAATTACATGGAATTCTTCCATCCTATGAACACCTCAAGTCCTTTGAGTGCCTATGTTTTGCCACCTCTCCCTACAAGTCTGATTCCTCTCTTGTTCTGTTTCCTCTGCCTACTCCTGGTTTTGTAGATGTCCTGCCTACTCCTGTTTCTCATACTCATGGGAGTGACCCTTCTCCTTCTACCAACTCTTCTTCCAGTCCAACTCCTAGTTCTCCTACCCCTTCTTTCCCTTCCTTTCATCATTCTCCAGTCTCTCTACCTGCTCCTTCCTCTTCTCCATCTTTCTCCTTATCTGCTCCTTCAACTACTCCTCTTTTTATTCCTCTAAGGAGATCTTCTAGACCAGTCCTACAGCATGTTTACCTTAAAGACTATGTCTGTTCATTTGTACTCTCACCTGCATTTACACCATCTACCAAGGTATCTTCTATTGATTTGCACATGTATAAGCCTCAGTTTTACCAACAGGCTGTTTCCAATCCTACTTGGCAAGAGTCTATGCTAAAGGAATTTCAAGCTCTTGAGGCAAATCAGTCATAGGAGATAGTGCCTCTTCCTCCTCATAAAAAGGTATTCCTTGTAAATGGGTGTATAAAATTAAACAAAAAACTGATGGGTCTATTGAAAGGTATAAAGAAAGACTAGTTATAAGGAGTGATTCTCAACATGAGCGTATTGACTTTACAGAAACTTTTTCACCTGTTGTTAAGCTCACCACTATCAAATGCTTACTAACTTTGGCTACCAAGAACAAGTGGACTATTTTTCAGCTTGATGTTAAAATGCATTTTTGCATGGTGATCTCCATAAGGAGGTCTATATGAAGGTACCCCCTGGTCTTGATATCTCTAGTTCTTCTTCTTCTTCTTCCTCTTCGTCTTCCTCTTCGTCTTCTTCTTCTTCTTCTTCCTCTTCTTCTTCTTCTTCTTCCTCTTCTTCTTCTTCTTCTTCTTCTTCTTCTTCTTCTTCTTCTTCTTCTTCTTCTTCTTCTTCTTCTTCTTCTTCTCCTCCTCCTCCTCCTTTGGTTTGCAAGCTCAAGAAGTCCCTTTATGGCCTTAGGCAAGCCTCCAAACAATGGTTTTCTAAATTGCCCGAAGCTTTGCTCTCCAAAGGCTACATTTCAAGTCTCAATGATTACTCCTTATCCACCAAATCTACTTCTGATTCTCTGGTTGTGTTAGTTGTGTATATTGATATTATTCTGTTAGCTGGAAATGATTTATCTAAAATGCAGTCTTTAAAGTCTTATTTGGATGCCACTTTTAAGATCAAAGATTTGGGTTCAGTGCATTACTTTCTGGGGTTGGAGATCTCTCTTCATCCTCAAGGATACATTATGAGTCAACAAAATTCACATCTGATCTTCTCTCTGAGTTCAATTTGTCAATATTTTTCTCCTGTTTTGACCCCCTTGGACCCTTCTCTCAAGCTCACTATGGACATGGGGGAGCCTATCTCTGATCCTAGCTTATATAGAAAATTGGTCGGGAAGCTGAATTTTTTGCAAAACACCAGACCTGATATATCTTTTTCAGTACAACATTTGAGTCAATTTCTACAAAAGCCTCAAGTTCCTCATATGATGGCTTCTTTGCATGTCCTTTGATATCTCATGAATGATCCTGCTCAAGGTGTTCTCCTCTCAAGTTCTCCAGATTTTTCACTTCTAGCATACTCTGATTCTGATTGGGCTTCTTATGTGGTGTCTCACAAATCTGTTAGTGGATACTATATTACTGTTGGTGGCAACCCTGTTTCTTGGAAGTGTAAAAAGCAACATACCATTTCTCTATCCTCTGCTGAGGCTGAATATCGGGCCCTTTGAAAAATAGCTGATGAAATTTCTTGGCTGGTTAGACTTTTGGGCGATTTTGATTTGCTCATCCCAGCCCAGTTTCTGTGTTTTGTGACTCACAGGCTGCTTTACACATGGCTAAGAATCCTGTCTTCCACGAGCGTACGAAGCATATTGAGATTGATTTCCACTATATCCGCCAATACTTGTCTTCTGGTTTGCTTTCTCTTCATTTTGTTTCTTCCTCGGATCAATTGGCTGATATTATGACCAAAGCTCTCACTGAGCAGCCTCATCATGAGCTTCTTTCCAAGCTTGGTGTGATATCACCCTCAACCTTGAGGAGGGGGGAGGGG
Source organism: Nicotiana sylvestris (assembly GCF_000393655.2). Taxonomy (NCBI): domain Eukaryota; kingdom Viridiplantae; phylum Streptophyta; class Magnoliopsida; order Solanales; family Solanaceae; genus Nicotiana; species Nicotiana sylvestris. The sequence continues at coordinate 199,911,969 of NC_091064.1, read as the reverse complement.
GTGTTAACCAGAGTGTGATTCCAGCCCAATCCAACAAAGAAAAGCAGCTGGCCCACTAGTGTTACTGAAGAGAAGCGGCCCACTTATACATTTACATGTATTGTACATTTTTTACTTGTATTTTTTATTTTTATATACCTGTAAATATAAAAAGAATAATATCTGGGAAGTGAATTAGTTTTTGGTCAATAGTCATTTTGACCAGCTCACATTTTCTCTCGAACCTTTTGTATCTCTCTTCTCTCTTCTCTCAATGTTAGGATTTTCTCTTTATTTGTTCCGCCGTAGCTAATCTTTGTACCAAATTAACATTTGGCAATTGTGATTAGAAACTCTTTGTAATAAGATTGCTAGAACACTTGAAATAAAAGCGTAACTAACTTGACACAACTAATTAAATTATATTGATAACAAAAAAGTTTAAACATTATTAATGTATATGACTTTTTTTTTTCTTTTTCGTTGAGTAGCAAAATATTAAAAATATATGTAGAGAGAAGAATCACAAAAATGGAGAATACGTGATGGAGATGTTTTCAAACGATATGGAATAATGATTCTAGAAGTTTAATCCAGACAGACTTACGGCAAGGTTTGGAATAAGTGAGACGTTAAATAAATCTTAAACTGGCGTGTTAATTTGGTTTTGCTTTACTTTTTAAAGAAGCTTTTGAATATATTTAGAGAAAAAGTTCTAAACGAATATGTTTTTGAAGGAGAAAAAGTATGTGACGAGGGAGTGGAATGAGCTGTTGGAGTTCCAAATAATACAACAATAATTGCAGTTTAGAATATACGATTTTCCTTTACCATTAATTTAGAGATTTATTCTTAAAGACAAAACCCTGCAATTAACCATAATCATCGCATTTCTCACCAAATGAGGCTAATTGTCAAAGTCAAATGTTGGAGTTACGATATTTCTAGCCTAAATAATGTGCTATTTATACATCATGCCTCTTACAATTTTGAATATAAGAAAATCACTTTTTTAAATTTTTTATATGTAAATAATAGATTTCTTACGTGTAAAAGTAAATCTCTCATATGTTAAAAAAAAAAGGAAAGAGAGAGAGGTCATAAAACTAAAAACAAGCTAGTAAAGAACCAAAAATCAATATAACTTGTAAGGTTTTTCTCATGAGTATGTGTAATGGTGCTTTATTTACAATGATTACGCCATACGCATATATATGATATGTATCTTTACTTAATTTTTTTAACAATTTTCTTTTTATGATTGACTACTATGTCAATTTCACATCGACTACCAATTAATTATAATAAATTAGTATGATTTGGTACAAATAAATTATTTCCCTCCCTACTAATTTTCTCCTTTATTGATGAGTTCCATCTTTCATTAGTCCCTCGGGCCTCAACCTAGATTAAATGAAGTTATTAGACTAAAATACATGATGATTAATTAATTATAATTCTTGTAAGCTTTTCAACATATTTGTAAGTTAAAATCATGTTTACAGTCTAAGTGTGATTCTTTCTTGTGTTTGATGATCTAAATTATGTACATTATACTAATCAATTTACCATGATTTTTCACGTGAGAACTCGGCATACTTCTTTTCAAATATCAGATTCTCAGCTTACAATTTAGTTATTCTGTGGGAGTATATTCCAAAATAACATGTTCTTACCTTACACTTTATTGAATAGCAGCTTAATATAGTAAAAGTTGCTGCATTCTAGAAAGTGCATGATCTAATCCTTGCCCACAAGTAACTCCTCAACACAAAAAAGGAGAAAAGGTTAACCTTTATATCCTAGGTTACAACAAGTACTTACACGGTTTGATAATTATATCTTATCCACTAAGTAAATATATTTCAAAATCAAATAATATTTCGACTTAGTAGGCGTTTCGACAATATTTAATTAAAGTTGAAAAATTATAGCATTTGAAGTTTAAAAAAATAGGAGTTAAGTTATATACATTGATCGTTTAAAGAATTTTATATTATCAATCCAATTTAATTGACTATAGCAGATTATTATTCTATTTTTAAGGTTGTTAATTATATCAAGTTTGTTCGAAAATTTTACTTCTTAGTGTTAGTCAACTTAACCTAATGGCTAAAATATTTGGGACAACATACAAAATTGATCAATCGGTCAAAACTAATTGCATTTGCTAGCTTAAAAGGGACAAAAGTTTTGTGGGTTATGATATTTGTGTTGCTATAAAGCTTGTTATTAAGGATAAAATTGGTAAAATAAAATGTTTTATTTTTAAATATAGAAATATATCATTTTTTTTTAAACGGACTAATAAGGAAGGTGTGATAGTAAGTTTTTGTCCCTTTGTTTTTTGAGATATTAAAAAATACAATGTTCTGCGCAGTACGTTACGTAGGACCGTCGGTGAGAATAGTTCATAGGTCCACTCGAATTTTCTTATTATTTCCTTTTTCTATTAGAGATGTCCATTTCCACGCTGCCGCTACAAGTTGTCAACTTCCCAGAACCCGCGTAAAATAACAGTCAAAACAACCCCCACTTTTTTTTTTCTTCCAAATCCAAAAACTCCATTTTTTGCCAATCCTTTCAATTCTGTAATCTTTACAAGAAAAGCCATGTACCGTTCATCAAGTACCACACGAGTATCTGACGAGTTCTTTTCTCCAAATCTCAAATCAACAATTACATCTACTGAAACTGAAGAACTTCCAACTTTCAACCCTCATTCGCACGTTGCTAAAAAAGAAAGAAATCGACTCAGATCTGCTGAAAATTCCATTCATCTCATCCCTTTAATTCTGCTGCTTTCTGCTTTCATTTTGTGGGTTTTCTCTAGCCCTGGTAATCTTTACTAAAACCCCCCAAAAAACTCAGTATCTTCTGTTTTGCTTCTTCTGAATCTGTTTAAAGATTCTTTTTATGATATGTAGATTTGGTTTTATTCATGTACAGCTGAATTTTGCCGACCCATTCGGTTATACTTCGTCTTTTTTACTTTGTAATGGAATAATGTGGAAACAAGATGGAGATTGGATGTGAATTTGTAAATGGCATCTTTTGATAGTAGAAATCAGATCTTTTGCCTATAGAAGAGACATTACGACTCGAATGTTTCTTTTCTTTTCCTTTTTGTCGTTGGTACTTTGGATTATATGGATGCACTTTCATGTTTTTGGGGGTTCTCTGTTGTCTGTATTTAAGATAAAGTTGGAGTTTTGTGGATAATTTTTCCCCCCACATTGAACATTTGACTAGATTTCCAGCTTTCTGCTTGCTAATGTGTAACGTGTTAACAGGAGTATTTCATCAATAGGCAATATTGGCTGCTCGTAATTTTTTTATAGTCGGTAAATGATCATGGAATTCACTCGAAATGATCATACATATAGAAATTGAGAACTAGCTATATAACAGATCAACCATCATCATATCCATACATTGTTTAGTTGAGAGATTTGTCATTGAACTATCAAGACAGAATTGTTCGAAAAATTTCCAGAATAACTTTCTGTCAACATACCAGTTTGTGATGACGGTCATAGTCCATCTGTCTAGATTATTCTGCTATTATATAATGTGGTCTCTAGCTCTGAGGTACATTAGACAATTCCCAAATATTTGTTGTTTGGTTTTTCCCTCGAGGTAGGGTAAGGTCTGCGTACATACTACCCTCCCCAGACCCCGCTAGTGGGATTTTACTGGGTCGTTTTTGTTGTTGTTATTGTTATTTGGTTTTTGTGTTTTGGTTCTGAGGCAACACAATTGACTGTTTCCTCTACTGTTCTTTGCATTGTATTGTATACTTCTAGTTGAGTTATCCCCATTTTTACCCATTTTTGTTGGACCTTAAAATGTTAATGTTTTATCTATGCCGCCATTATTCTGAATGAGAAAAATTGCCTATGACTATCAATTTGCTGTTAAGACATATTTCTATCCTGCACAGCAGTTACTATGGTGAATAAAGCTGATTCAATTGTTGCCAGAGTCAACACTTCTGTAACTCAAGCTGAAATCAACAGAAGCAGTTTCACGTCAAAGCTGGAAGAGGAGGACATCGATCCAACTGATAAGTCGATAGGTCAAGAAAATAATGAAGCTGAAGGATGACAAGAATGAAGTTCCTTCACTCATCTAGAATAGACATCATCGATCGTGGTTCTTATGTTAAATTAGTGAACTGTATACAACATATATATATAGGTGACATCCCGCTGGCATTTTGGAAAAAAATTAACAATTGTCCCAAAGTGTAGCGATAAAAGAAAGTGTTATAGTGAATGGTTTCCCCCTTTTGTAATGCTGAAGTATATTCTGATTTCTGATACAGAAGCATAAGTACAGCTATTAGCATGTTTCTTGATATGAAGAATGAATTACAAAACAGGATTTTACTTTAATACACTCTGCCTACTGTAATTTGGGGAAACTTTTATTGGCAAGCTATTGCTAAGTATTCCTCCCTCTAAAACTAATGTTTGTTTCTTTTAGTTTGCTCGAATTCATAATTGGCATGTCTCGTCAATGTTCTGGGCTTAAGCAGCTTAGGCACAACGATGTTATTTCTAACAGAACATATCAGTTTATTCTCAGACTGCAGCAATGCTCCCACGCGATTTGCCATTACTGTTAATGGAAAGACACGGCGCCATCTTTCATTTCCATATGCTTTGAATGCCTCCTCCACAGAAATATGTTTAGATTTCATTGCTTCTGCTAGCTTTTCTGTCAAAACTATCGAATCCTCCAATGCACAACAAGCACCTTGACCAATGTTTGGTGTCATTGGATGCCATGCATCTCCAACGAGCACGGTTCTTCCAATAGAAGGCGGAGGACTTATTAAGGGCCAGAGCCATCGGTCATAAAGGGGATTTCTTGTTAATGTGTCGTCTGCTGTACAATTAATCAGGGTTAACATGTCCGCGACTTGCCAATCTCTAACGAGCTCTTTAGCTTGCTGCCTCAAAATAGATGGATCTGTGATTCTTGGACCTGCAAAAGAGATTCAAAAGTTGTAAGGGTGTTAGCAGAAAAGTGCTGGCCAACTTGTCAATCTGGTTTAACTCTAGTTTGATTAACTGGTGTCACATGCGAAACATTTGCTGTCAATAACATGGAATAACAACCCCACACTAAATAGAACAAAAGTTGGAAGCCTATCATGTGCTCTGTCTTAAAAGGCAAAATTGGGACTCGCTCCGGGGCGGAGCACTCGCAAAACGCCCCTGGGCTTATGTGTGGGGCTTAGTTCCGTGAGACTTACGCCTCGGCTGTTGGGGCTTACGCCCCGAACACGCCCCAACGCCCAACGTACTGGGTTCGCTTAATAGAATTATATGCAATTGTATGTAACTAACCTTGTAAATCCTCAAATTTTCTTAATAAATTATTGACTATTCAAAATTACTTTTTTTTAATCATTAATCATTAAGTTGAGAGTATTTTATGTCATAATTAAAATAAAAATTATTGCACGTTATCCACTAAGACTTCTATGATAGTAAATTTTAAATAAATCTTTCATTTAAAAGTATTTATTTATTAACTTTTGTTATGTCTTTATTATATAATAGTCCATAATTTTTTTTATAAATATTTTCCTAAATATTATTTTTTTCACATTTACGAGATACAATACTTATTAATTTAATAGCCCATTATTAGCTAGTAACTATTTACAAATAATTAGTTATCATGGTGAATTATGTGTCAGTTTATTAACTTGTTGAAACTTAAAAATAAATGATGCTAGAGAATCATATTTAAATTGTGAATTATGTTTTTATATAAATTCTCTTTCAAATAGAAAGCATATTAAATAAAAGAATTATTTTAAAAAAATAACAAACTATAATATCGAAATTCTTTCAAGATTCATTACTCCTTCAGAGATACATATAAGATTTCACATCAAATACATTACTTTTGATGTTTGAGTTATAACGACGTTGCAACAAATTTGCATATTATGATATATGTCATACTTTTCATACATAGTTGGATTATAATTTATAAATATTTTAAATAGATTATTTTTATAATTTTGTGATTCTATTGTAATTTTTATAATTATTTTATATTTTATACCATCTTAAAATTCTTGAAATTAGTAAAATTTAAAGATCCGTGGGACTTACGCCCCGTGTCTCAGGGCTTACGCCTCGCCTCATCAGAGGTAAAACGCCCCGCCTCATGCCCCCTCCTCTTAAAACATTGATCATATGCACATGAGGCATTTTTACTCCTGAGTCTTTTGGCCCACTGGTGAAATAGTAAGTGCTGAAATTTAAACTCAAACGTCTGATCTTTTCAATTGATTGTCACTTTAATAGGCACATTTTGCAGATGTCCAGTGGCCAATATGTCATAGCCTCAATTGAGGTGTCTAAATATTGGCAAGTTTAGGGGCCTGTCTATGTATTCCAACATTAATGTTATTGAGCCCCCCACCAACAAGGTTGAAATTCAGGTAACCAACCAATTAGGCTACCATGATTTACCCTATCTACAACAATCTGATTCTAACATTTTAGCCGGTTAACATAGATGTAATCCGAAAAGAAGTACCTAAGTTTAATGCAGAGATGAAGAGCTAGAACTGACAGTAGATTTTATGAAGCATATACCTGGAGATGAGCTGTTGCAGATGACAAACCAATAGACCTTTGTTTTAGAAGCAGGAACATATCCAGTACGTAATCCTCTTCCATAGGTATAGTTTACTCTTGGTTCATATGGCTGTCCTTCAGGAAAATGTCCTAGGCCTCGGAATGCAATATGCCCTGCATACTTAGGCTCTCGAAATCCCATCCACCTAGCCGTTGGTGACCAGACGCCATCACAAGCGATCACTACCTGTGGAGAGTGTTGATAATATAATTAAAGTCAATAAAAATGTACCCTCTAATAGCTTGAAGCTTTTGGATGAGATAGTCACACAATTCAGTATGATATTAGAGCAGACAGAGATCATGAGTTCAAGTATCACTGCCACTCATTATTAAAAAAGAATTTTCACGAGCTTAGTCCATGAGGGGATGAAGTTGCAGGATCAAGCTAGATAAATATGTCTATTTGGCAGTTAGGAACAGGTCTATGCAATAATAGCATGCAGATTTACCTCAGCAGATAATCGAGTTCCATCCTCAAGTTGCAATAAGGTATTACTACCATTTTCACTTGTTTCAATCTTTGCCAACTTTGAGGAAAAAGAAATAGCATCTGGTGGTAGCTTACTGGCTAGTGTTTCAAGTAAGACTCTCCTCTCCACGACCCGCAGTTCTTGGCTGTTGCATTTTCATGGGATCAGCAGCAGAAGAAGAAGATTAAAGAGTTGCATTGAAAAACACATCAATTGGAAAAGAACCATCACGTAGTATTACCTTTTGTCCTCATCTTTGAACCCGAAGGCGTTCAACTCCTTTCCATCATCTGATTTTATTACTATCCTGCAAAGCATATGGCATCAACAATGAAAAGCAGATTACCTTTTGTCCTCAATCTTTTCATGATTAAAACTGGTTAATTAATTGAGAGATATGAAGTTGTGTGCTAGTCACACTGATTTACATTACACGATTCCAGACCCCACTAGTGGGATTACACTGGGTTCGTTATTGTTGTTGATTCTGTATGTCAAACAGAACTCCCACTATCAACTATAGTTCTATCAAGATTGAAATATCACTATAGTTCTATTTAATCGGAGCGTAACTGTTGTTTTGAGCCCCTAAGCGTCTGACAGAGGAGACGGATATAGGATTTTAAGTTAGGTGTCGCTTTTGTGACAATAGATGCAAACCCCAAATCTATGCAAACTTACTAAAACATTTATATTTAAAACTTACTAAAGTTCGAGTTGAAAGCAATTAGTGTTACACCTACATCTATCACAGCCAGCTATCAGCCAATGCTCCATATAAAAGGGATATGCGCTATGCGTGGGGTCCGGGAAGAGCCAATGCTCGATATATTTAACAAAATAAATTAGCAATTGTTTTGGCTAAAACAGAACAGTTATAGGAACATACCCTTGAATTTCAAGAAACTGACTCCTAATTTCATCACCAACTCCAATAGCATCAAGTGCTTTCCATCCATTTTTAGAAAGTGTTATTGAACTTCCTTCAGTTCTCAATGACTCAGCTTGCTCAAGCACCACGCTTCTAATACCAAACCTAAAAATAACAACTCACACAATCAATTTGGTATATTAAAAAAAAAAGAATAATCATTTAGACGCAAATTAGGTTTGTGAAGTTAATTAATAAACCTGTGAAGTGAAACAGCAGAAGCAAGGCCAGCAATTCCTGCACCAACTATTACAATATCTTCTTTTCTATCATTAGCTTTAGCATTTACAGTTGAGACAGACATGGGTCTGATCACTCCAACTCTAGGTGTTTGACATATTTTTCTTTGGAAATAACTAGACACGTTTGAGGAAGAAAGAGATACGCGCGACTTGGCATTTTGTAGAATCGAAGAGATTAAAGCCATTGTCAAGATTCAAGAAGGAAGACTATAGAGGGAAAATAAATTTAAGAGGGTTATATATGTGCATATAGAAGAGGAGTTATGTTGACATATAAATGTGAGTGAAAATCCACTATTGGATGTTCCCAAATATGGTGCGAGGTTTAACTTGTGTTGGGAGGCGGAACTACGATTTGAACATTTTAAGTTACTTTCTAAATTAATACGTAATTTGTACATATTCATTATATTTTTAATACAAATATAAAATTTGAACAAAAACTACTGGGTTCAGCCGAACCTGCAACCAACATTGGCTCCGCCCCTGCTTCTGTTACTAAAATGTTTTTCTTACACCATCATAACATTATGTAACGGTATACCGTATAAGTAATCATAATTTTAAGTCGATGATTTTGACCTTAAGGTTTTTCACACAAAATATATTTATAAAATTAGGGATTTTATCAATTAGTATCGAAAGTATTGAATTCAGATGGACGTTGGTATAGTCAATGTACACCAATAATCAAGATACGCCTCCCATTACGACCAAGAAAAGTCTTGTTTTTTGTACAAAAGTTGGACACGATAATGACTCAAAGACTTGTGTATGAAAAGTTGGTTGCTATTTATCTAGTTGGAGTTGGACCCGGAAGCAAAAAAATATATCTTGATATGTGGCCACCGTCCACCCAATAATATATGATGATTAGATGTGAAGGAAATTTAACTAATGAAAATTGGACAACTATTTAAAGCTAATTGCTAGAGATAACTCAGGAGGTTCGAATTGTAAAGGTCAAAAAGTAAGAGGAGTCCAAACTTTTCACGTGTTTTTTAATTAGTAAGATTCAATAAAATCTTAGATCGTTTTCCAATTTTATGTGCTTAGAATTGTCAATAGTTCCACCTCGGAAAAGTTAAAAATATTTAGAATGAATTCTAAAAAATTAAGACACTATAACAAAAAACAGGATAGAAAAATTGAACTGATAAAAATAACTAGATTGCAAACGATAGTGTTGCTTTTCTAAATTAAAAAATATATAATATTTTATCATGGATAATTTGAAGAAAGAAAAAACAAGAATGAAGCATGGCATCTGTCTAACTTCACCAGGTATAAAAAGAGAAGCATAATTATTATTTTTTAAAATCTAAGTAAAAAGTATCATATCAGCTATAGACTTCTTTAGCTAGACAAAGAATCTTATAATTTTTTTGAAAAATTATCATATAAATTTTTTAAAAAGAAGTTGTTACAAACTTGATCCACTCTTTCTTGAGTAAAATGTCCAATTATTCACATTGATGAATACCCTTTCTTGAGTAAAATGTCCAAGAAGATTACCCACATTGAATCTATTTACCCCAAATTATGCTTATTGCTAACCTTGGTTATACAAAACTGTACTAATTTACCAGTTAAGTCATAAATTAAGGCGATAATATGATTACTTAATTACAGTTTAGTGAGGAGAATATATATGAAGATATGTGTCATGTATTATTGAATTGGTGTAAACATTAGGCGAGAATTAATTTTTACCTTTACTTTGTCCACACTTTAATAAATAATTTCACGTTCTTCTTGAGAATCAAAATAAGTATTCTCTTGAAAAGTATCTGTCACGACCCAGATTTTCTATCCTCGGAAGTCGTGATGGCGCCTACTAGTGAAAGCTAGGCAAGTCGACTATTTGAATTATTTACTTTTTTTCTATTTTAATCCTTTAACAATTAATAACCAATATTAGATAAACAACGGTATTTAATAAGCGGAAGACTCAAATGTAATAATTTCATAAAGAGGCCAATACCAATCCATACATAAGATACCCAGAACTGGTGTCACAATTCCACAGACTGTCTAGGAATACTACAAATAAAGGTCTGAAAGATTTATTACAACACTGTCTGTCACACCTCCTTTTTGCGCGCCCGCCCCCAAAGGGTTAAATGCGCGAGGGGATTTTTTCCAATTTAAGTGACAATATTCGAAATGGGATTATTTATTTAAATTCAGAGTCGCCACTTGGGAAAGGTTTGGCTTTTGGTGTCCCAAGTCACCGGTTTATCTTGAATCCCAAATCGAGGAAATTTTCGACTTTTCCAAATGAAGTCTGCGAACCAGAAATTCTAAGTAAGGAATTCTGTTGACCCGAGGGAAGGTGTTAGGCACCCTCGAATCCCGTGGTTCTAGCACGGTCGCTTAAATTGTTATAATGGCTAAATATCTGATTTAAATACATGTTATGACTTACGTGCTTTTATTAAGTTTAAACCGCTTTTATCATTATCACTTATTTTTATAGAATTGCAACGTCGTGAAAATGCATCTCGAACCACGTCACAATCAATGCGCCCGTGATCGTCAACACATTTTGACTTCGTTGAGATTTGGATTTGGGTCACATCAATGTGCACCCGAATTTAAGAATATGATTTAATTAAGCCGCGCCTAAAGAGTCTAACGCGTTATTATTTTTGGAGAAGGCCATGAGATTCACTAAACGGCCTAGCCTGAATTCTAAATATTATTATGGTTAGTTATTGAGGGCCACGCAATGTGTATCTTTCTTCTAACAGGGCTCATCTCATTATTTAAAAGAGATATCCTAAAGTGGCTACATTTTTTATTATGTTTGTCTCTAAAATAAAAAGGGAAAAGGTACGTGCTAAATTACTTAACCAAATCCGGATTTCCTGTCAATCATTTGATTCATTTGGTGAATTGTTTGCAAGATGAAGAATGCAGTATCTCGTGGAACCTGCCTTCAATTTTAATGAAAATGACATACAAGCTGGTGAAACGCTACATACTCCAAACATTTCTTGAGTTGAATTTAGCTAGACTTATTTAGGCAAGATTAAAGGAATTAACTACTAGGCGTTGTTACTAATGGGATTTGAATGTGATCTTATGTACTACCTAACGAGACCCAGCAAAAGGACTAAAATAAAACAAGGCAGCATAGTATAAGTTTGGAGTATCCATACCCCGTATTAACAAACAACTACAAACTAAAACATGAAGGACTAAGCTCAGATGAGTGTTAGTTAACATACACTTTCGTACTATTGAATTGTAAACTAACAACTACACAGGCCCATTAATATACCATGAATATTACAACAAATAACTTTGAACTTCTTCAACCTTTTTCATTTCATGCTTTCAAACTGTTTCGGTTACACCAATATGAGACTTGAAATGTGTACCTGGGAGATGCTTACAATGAAGAAAGCAGGAGAGTCAGTTGAGCAGCAGTGCAAACGAAGCAGTAGCAGTAGCAGATAAATAGCAGCAGGACAAATTCCAGTGCAAGATGCAATTATAGACGAGGGAAAAGGCCAAATGATGGCAACACACAGTGTAGTAGAAATAGAACTCCAGACAATCCAATTCCGAGATAAACCAATGCAACAAACACTACCAGTAATCTCGACTGAAACTTAGAAGAAACAATACTACCTAACAGATTGACAGCAGATGAACTTCAAACAAAACCAAAGTTTCTGATTTCCTTGTCTGTTTTTTATTTCTTGCTCTCTTTCTATCCCTATCTATCTCTCTCTGTCTGTGTATTTTTAAAATCCAGAACCAGTCCCTCAATGTTTATACCTTCCTTGTTTTACTTCTCTGTCTTGTGTTATTATCGAAAATCTCCCTGTCCGTCTCCTGTATGTTCTGTGTGTATTAATATGTATGTATTTCAGCTCTCTCCTCTCAAATCTATATCCTCTAAAACTGATGGAAGTCCTCTTCTTTTATAAGCCTAAAGTCTGCCCTTTAACATCCTGTTCATCAATCACCCAAACACCCTCCCATGTGCTTTCCCTTTTTCAGTTTCCACTCAAACCTTTTAGTATACAAACCTCCCATGTGATCTGTTTTCTTTTTCCACTTAATTACTTAAAAAAATAAAACCCTCCCATGACATTCCCTGACAGTCCTCTTTCCCATTTTATTTACTAAAAGCAAACATGGGCAGCATGAATATAATCTGACAAACATGCTGTCAAACTATTTTAATTCAAAAAGGGCCTTTATGCACATGTTGTGCACAAGTGCACATGCCATCAATTCAGATTGCAATTACAGACCAAACCTTAGGTTTCTGAAATCACATTAACAACTATAAGTAACTAAACTTAGTTCTTAATTGATTCAGGCAATGTTTAACAGAAGCAAATCGATTTATTTTGTTCAGACAGTTGAAACTAATTGACGACACATGTCGACTCGACTATATTAGTTATAACACATACAATCGAAACCAAAATCAGACATTTAACAGTATAGGACACATGATTCGAATTGTATTGACTAAACAGAATTGTACCCGAGGAATCAGTTAATCAGTTCAAATTTGAAATTTAACTAATTGCACAACAAATACATACATACACATTATCAGAACAAGTAGAAGAAGAAACTCAATCAAACAACAAAGGTTCGGGCAAGGTGGACAGGACACAGTTAATAAAACTCAAAACACAGATTTCACAAAACATGAACAGCCTTTAGAACAATCACATGGACTAAAGAAAAGAAAGCAAACTCACCTTAAAACCCGAAAAATCAAAAGACCCTAGCTTGGACTCGAACAGACCTTTCTTAAGGCTGAACGGACTCTAATCGAAGTGTTTCTCAGAAACACTTCGATTAAGGTCCATTAGACCTTAATCTCTTCGGTTTGAACCAGGTACGGACCAGTGACGAGGAATCCTAAGGTTCCAAAAATTAGATCCGGGATTCATGCTTCCCTGGTCAGATTCGGACCAAACCAAGCATGGTTTGGTCACGAGGGAGTCTGGGGAGTGTCTGGTATGAATTTAGGGCCGATCGGTGTAAATCGAGTTTTGACTCGAATCTTCAAATGAAGATTTGAGAAGGTGGGGAGGGATTCGAGCTAAATGGTTAAAAGATCTAGGTTCAGGATGGCAAGGTGGTTCTATGGTGTTAAGGGTGTGGTCACCAGCATTCATGCCGCCGGGTTTCTGGTGAAGGGAGATGGGGGCGGCTCTAGGGTTCCGGGGTTCTTATGAAGATGATGAAAGGCAGAGGTATTTGGATAGGGGGTGGGGTATGAGGAGAAGCTTATATATGGAGTGGGTGAATGGATCTCAGCCGTTGGATGAGGCACGATGAAGGGCCAGGATCCTTCAGCTCGCAGGAAACGGTGTCGTTTCAGGTGCTGGGGTCAAAGTTGGTTCGGGTAACGGGTCGGGCAAATGGGGTTATGGGTGAGAGATCCGGACCGTTGGATCAGCTTGGTTTGAATGGTTGCGATGGATTGGCATTGAAACGACGTAGTTTTGGTGTTAAACTACGTCGTTTTACGGCCTGGGGGTGGGCTGTGCGGACTGGTGGATTGGGCCATTCATTTGGGCTTCAGATTTTATAATGTTTGTAGCCCAAATTCATTTTAAAACAAATTTTCCCCCTTTTTTCTTTATTTCTAATTTCCTAAATACACAACCTAATTAAATAAAACTAGACACCATTAATTAACACTTAACATATTTATTTCATGCGTATAAAATGTTAAAAGTAGGTAAAATTAAACAAGGCAACAAATCAGGACAAAAGAAATGCGTATTTTTGTGATCTCCTTATTTAACAATCGGATTACGGTTCAAATTACGCACGACACATACATTTTGTATTTTGTTTTAATAAAAATGGGCAAAAATCATAAATAATTAACAAAGTGCCATGTAAAAATCCAAATTTGTACAGCAGGACCATTTGTTATTATTATTATTATTTTTTAATTCTTTTGGAGCGATTGTCGCGCAAGACAAAAATCACGTGCTCACAGCTGCCCCTCTTTGTTCGGAAACACAAAGTGTTTTCGTGCAAAGATAAAGTGAGCGGATATGAGCGATATTTGCTTATGGACTACTCCGTGTGAAGCATGTTTTTTTTGAAAGATCTGACCGAATCTTGCTTCAAAGATTTCCTACATATCCTGGGCTAAACAAGAATCAGGTCAATGTAGTTCTAGAAGCTTTGGTAGCTAGGACTACCATGGGATTGCAATGCTTGCTGTTACTGCTGTTGCTGTTGCCACTGCTGCGTCACTGACCGCCTTATTACAACCAAAGGAAAATTGGAACTGAACTAACTACTTATATGCATGTCAACTGCGAGTTACAAGATTCCTATCTATGATTCTTTTGCGACTTGATCTTGGGTCTTAGCTGATTGTGCTTGGAGACTTTGATCCGAATCTTGATGCTTGCGAGTTGCGGCGACTTGTTCAATCTTTGGGATACTGAGTGAAACGCGACTGGCAGAGTTCAGGACCTTAGTCAAATGTTGGAGTCGATCCGCCCTCCATTTACTCTGATATTCTCGGGGCATCTTCTTTTTGTCTTTTTCTTCTTTGATTCTGAGTTGAGACTCATCTCGTGGGTTATTTCGAATCGTGTGGCTCGAGGTTAGACTTGCGGGAGAAAACAAACAAACGAACGAAATTTTCTGCCCCAGTTTTACTAGGAAAATTTCGTGAATTATTCGCCAGGAAGATCATAAAATTGATGAAGGAAGATAAAAATGCTCAGTTCAGGGGTGGAGCCCTAATACCGACTAGCTGGGGAGAAGTTCAGTTTTAGAGTTGAAACTCTAATACTGGCCAACTGAGGAAAAGTTCAGCTTAGGGTTTAAAACCCTAATGCTGACTGAAGGAAAAGTTCAGTTTAGGGTTTAAAACCCTAACGCTGATTACAGGAAACAGTTCAGTATAGGGTTTAAAACCCTAATGCTGGATGAAGGAAAAAAAACTCAGTTTAGGGTTTAAGACCCTAATGCTAACTGCATGGAAAAGCTCAGTTTAGGGTTTAAAACCCTAATGCTGACTAAAGGAAAAATTCAGTTTAGGGTTTAAAACCCTAATGCTGATTGCATGGAAAAGCTCAGTTTAGGGTTTAAAACCCTAATGCTGGCTGAATGGGAAAAAAGTTCAGTTTAGGGTTTAAAACCCTAATGCTGACTAAAGGAAAAATTCAGTTTAGGGTTTAAAACCCTAATGCTGATTGAAGGAAAAATTCAGTTTAGGGTTTAAAACCCTAATGCTGATTGCATGGAAAAGCTCAGTTTAGGGTTTAAAACCCTAATGCTGGCTGAATGGGAAAAAAGTTCAGTTTAGGGTTTAAAACCCTAATGCTGACTAAAGGAAAAATTCAGTTTAGGGTTTAAAACCCTAACGCTGATTGCATGGAAAAGCTCAGTTTAGGGTTTAAAACCCTAATGCTGGCTGAAAGGAAAAAGTTCAGTTTAGGGTTTAAAACCCTAATGCTGACTAGAGGAAAAATTCAGTTTAGGGTTTAAAACCCTAATGCTGATTGCATGGAAAAACTCAGTTTAGGGTTTAAAACCCTAATGCTGACTGAAAGGAAAAAAGTTCAGTTTAGGGTTTAAAACCCTAATGCTGACTAAAGGAAAAATTCAGTTTAGGGTTTAAAACCCTAATGCTGATTGCATAGAAAAGCTCAGTTTAGGGTTTAAAACCCTAATGCTGGCTGAATGGAAAAAGTTCAGTTTAGGGTTTAAAACCCTAATGCTGACTAAAGGAAAAAGTTCAGTTTAGGGTTTAAAACCCTAATGCTGACTAGAGGAAAAATTCAGTTTAGGGTTTAAAACCCTAATGCTGATTGCATGGAAAAGCTCAGTTTAGGGTTTAAAACCCTAATGCTGGCTGAATGGAAAAAAGTTCAGTTTAGGGTTTAAACCCCTAATGCTGACTAAAGGAAAAATTCAGTTTAGGGTTTAAAACCCTAATGCTGATTGCATAGAAAAGCTCAGTTTAGGGTTTAAAACCCTAATGCTGGCTGAATGGAAAAAAATTCAGTTTAGGGTTTAAAACTCTAATGCTGACTAAAGGAAAAATTCAGTTTAGGGTTTAAAACCCTAATGCTGATTGCATGGAAAAGCTCAGTTTAGGGTTTAAAACCCTAATGCTGGCTGAATGGAAAAAAGTTCAGTTTAGGGTTTAAAACCCTAATGTTGACTAAAGGAAAAATTCAGTTTAGGGTTTAAAACCCTAATGCTGATTGCATGGAAAAGCTCAGTTTAGGGTTTAAAACCCTAATGCTGGCTGAATGGAAAAAAGTTCAGTTTAGGGTTTAAAACCCTAATGCTGATTAAAGGAAAAAGTTCAGTTCAGGGTTTAAAACCCTAATGCTGATTGCATAGAAAAGCTCAGTTTAGGGTTTAAAACCCTAATGCTGGCTGAATGGAAAAAGATTCAGTTTAGGGTTTAAAACCCTAATGCTGACTAAAGGAAAAATTCAGTTTAGGGTTTAAAACCCTAATGCTGATTGCATGGAAAAGCTCAGTTTAGGGTTTAAAACCCTAATGCTGGCTGAATGGAAAAAAGTTCAGTTTAGGATTTAAAACCCTAATGCTGACTAAAGGAAAAATTCAGTTTAGGGTTTAAAACCCTAATGCTGATTGCATGGAAAAACTCAGTTTAGGGTTTAAAACCCTAATGCTGGCTGAATGGAAAAAAGTTCAGTTTAGGGTTTAAAACCCTAATGCTGACTAAAGGAAAAATTCAGTTTAGGGTTTAAAACTCTAATGCTGATTGCATGGAAAAGCTCAGTTTAGGGTTTAAAACCCTAATGCTGGCTGAATGGAAAAAAGTTCAGTTTAGGGTTTAAAACCCTAATGCTGACTAAAGGAAAAATTCAGTTTAGGGTTTAAAACCCTAATGCTGATTGCATGGAAAAGCTCAGTTTAGGGTTTAAAACCCTAATGCTGGCTGAATGGAAAAAAGTTCAGTTTAGGGTTTAAAACCCTAATGCTGATTAAAGGAAAAAGTTCAGTTCAGGGTTTAAAACCCTAAAGCTGACTAAAAGAAAGAGTTCAGTTTAGGGTTTAAAACCCTAATGCTGACTGAAAGGAAAAATTCAGTTTAGGGTTTAAAACCCTAATGCTGACTGGAAGGAAAAGCTCAGTTTAGGGTTTAAAACCCTAATGCTGGCTGAATGGAAAAAGTTCAGTTTAGGGTTTAAAACCCTAAGGCTGATTAAAGGAAAAATTCAGTTTAGGGTTTTAAAACCCTAATGCTGACTGCATGGAAAAGTTCAGTTTAGGGTTTAAAACCCTAATGCTGACTGAATGGAAAAAGTTCAGTTTAGGGTTTAAAACCCTAATGCTGACTAAAAGGAAAAGTTCAGTTTAGGGTTTAAAACCCTAATGCTGATTAGAGGAAAAAGTTCAGTTTAGGGTTCAAAACCCTAATGCTGACTGATTGGAAAAGTTCAGTTTAGGGTTTAAAACCTTAATGCTGACTGTATGGGAAAGCTCAGTTTAGGGTTTAAAACCCTAATGCTGGCTGAAAAAAGTTCAGTTTAGGGTTTAAAACCCTAATGCTGACTGGTTGGGGGTAAAGTTCGAGAATGCTAGCTGCCCTTTTTTTTGGATTTTCTTGTTTTAGTAGAAGATGAAAGGGAGTCTCGTGGAAACTTACCTTTCGAGTGAGTTCCTTATTGCCAAGATATTTCTTGTACCCATGTACCTTCTTCTTTGGGTGACACCTGCTTCTTGCACGGTTGTCTTGGATTACACCTGTTTCAACTTTTCAGACAAAGAACAATCGTTAGTTTTGAAATGGCGGTCGGTTTGATGACCTTGATCATTCTCGGTTGCTTTGTTGCGTCTTCATTTCTGTTGCGAAATCCCGCCATTGATTTGATTCATATGTCGGAACCTTTTAGACTGCTCAGGCTTGTATTTCCAGATTCTGTGATGATTTGCCTCGTAAGGCTCTTTTTCTTTTCTCTTTTCTTTTGTGTCCCGTTTTGCTTGGAGGTTCTCAACGGGGATTTTATTGGAGGTATTCTGTGGGGATTTGTACAAGGAGAGACTCTGTGGGGGAATATTTACAAAGTGGATTCTTTGTGTGGATTTTTGTACAATGGGGCATGCTGGATATTTGTTTCAAAGCGGTCTTTCTAGTATTTGTTGGGGTAAGCTTGTTGGGGAATTTTTACAAAGGGACTCGCTGGGGATGTGCTGGGGAAATTCCAACAGGATTTTTTTTTTTTTATTTTTTATTTTTATATTGGGGAGACTCTGTGGGAGGATTGTACAAGGAGAGACTCTGTGGGGATTCGTCCGAAGGCGGACTTGCTGGGGGAAATTTCTCTTTTTCTTCTTTACTTCGAACGCCATCAAACGTCATGATTCATCAAGTTTGGACAGACGTACCAACGAAATGGGGTGTTTTCCTTCATGAAACGGAACTCCGTGAAAACAAACCTGCCACCTGCCCTCTCCGGTGTATCCTGAACTTGGGGTTAAAACATAAAAGGGATTCGAAAAGAAACAAAGAAAGGAGAAAACAAATTTCAGGAAGGGAGTGTCCCTTTTGGGACGAGAAAGACTTATCTGAGGAAGATAACGCTGGCTTTAAATGACATGACATGCTCTTTGGACTGGACGCCTGACCTTCCATGAACTTGCGTTTCCCTGAACCAGAACGGATCTGTGATTCCAAACCGGTGGAACTTTGCCGAGACCTCCTTGGGGTGGAGTCATTCTTTTCGGCCAACAGCGCCCTTTGCGGGTTTTCGCCGGCTGACCTCTCTCATTTCTCTTCCTGTCATCGCTTGATAGCACTCTTTGTGAGTTTTTACTAAACAAGCTCTCTCATTTTGGTTTCTCTACTCCCGTCGCCTCGTGGTGCCCGAAGGTTTTCACCGACGAGACTCTCTCATTTTATCTCTCTCAATTCAGAGTGTGCCGGTCTCCATTTGTGACGCTTATTGGTTCCCCACCATCTTTGGTAATTGATTTGAAGGCTTGTGCTTGGTAAAGAGAGGTAGATAATACTAACTTCTCAACTGCTCGACGTGCCCCGGTTTCCATTTCAGGGCGAATGGGATTTTATTGTTGGTGTGACTGAACCTCAGGGAGAGGCGGCCTACGTATCCTTTCGGAATCAAGTCAAACGTAGTTCAGGCCTCTATCAATGTTTTGTTTTGTTTTGTTTTTTTGTTTTTTTTTAAACAGCTCAAAGGTTGGTAGAGAGAATTGGGTAGTGTTTGGGGAGTAGCGGGGAATAAATCCTTCGTCGTTTCAAATGCGTCAAGACTACTGGAGTATAATTCAGACGTAGTATCTATTGACTGCATCCGCATTTACTGCTGTGTCGGGGTCGTTTCCTTCGATATCACCTAAATACAATGCTCCTCTCGGCAATATCTTCCTTATGATGTATGGGCCTTTCCAATTTGGAGCAAACTTCCCTTTTGCTTCCTCATGATGCGGCAGAATACGCCTCAGTACCAGCTGACCTACTTCGAAATTCCTGGGTCGGACTTTCTTGTTGTAAGCACGGGCCATTCTTCGTTGGTACAACTGTCCGTGACAAACCGCGGCCATTCGCTTTTCATCAATCAAAGTCAATTGCTCTAACCGAGTCTTGACCCACTCGCTGTCTTCGATTTCTGCTTCGACAATGGTTCGAAGCGAAGGAATTTCTACCTCTGCCGGTATTACAGCCTCGGTCCCATAAACCAAAAGATAAGGAGTCGCTCCTACTGATGTGCGTACCGTAGTGCGATACCCCAACAATTCAAATGGTAACTGCTTATGCCACTGTCGGGAACTTTGGATCGTTTTCCTCAAAATCTTCTCGATGTTTTTGTTCGCCGCTTCCACAGCACCATTGGCTTTCGGCCGATAAGGAGTAGAATTCCTATGCGTTATCTTGAATTGCTCGCATACATCTCCCATCAAATGACTGTTCAAGTTTGCTGCGTTATCTGTAATGATAGTCGCAGGAATACCGAAACGACAGATAAGATTTGAGTGTACAAAATCAACTACAACTTTTTTAGTGACCGACTTGAGAGTGACAGCTTCTACCCATTTTGTGAAGTAGTCTATGGCAACCAGTATAAACCTGTGTCCATTCGAAGCCTTTGGTTCGATTGGTCCAATGACGTCCATGCCCCAAGCGACAAATGGCCAAGGTGCAGACATGGGATGCAGCTCCGTGGGAGGTGCATGAATCAAATCACCGTGCACCTGACACTGATGACACTTCCGAACGAAGCTAAAGCAATCCTTTTCCATGGTCATCCAGTAATAACCTGCTCGAAGGATTTTCTTTGCTAAGACATACCCGTTCATGTGAGGTCCGCACACACCTGCGTGTACTTCGTGCATGATCTTTCTTGCCTCCTCGATATCGACACATCTTAGAAGATTGAGGTCCGGGGTCCTCTTATACAACAATTCACCGCTTAGAAAGAAACCACTTGCATGTCGCCTAATGGTCCTCTTTTGATCTCCAGTAGCGTGCTCGGGGTATTCTTGTGTCTTTAGGAACCTCTTGATGTCATGGTACCACGGCTGCGTATTTGATCCTGCCTCGATTACATTGCAGTAACCGTGTCTTTCCTTGATTTGGATTTCCAAAGGATCGACGTGGGCGTTGCCCGGGTAGGGTAGCATTGAAGCCAAAGTAGCAAGTGCATCTGCCAGTTCATTGTGACACCTCGGGATATACCTGAACTCTATTGAGGTAAAGCGCTTGCTGAGGTCCTCCACATGCTGTCGGTAAGGGATAAGTTTGACATCCCGAGTTTCCCATTCGCCTTGGGCTTGCCGGATAATCAGGTCAGAATCTCCCATAATCAGTAAGTCTTTGACATCCTGATCGATTGCCATATGCATGCCCATGATGCAGGCTTCATATTCAGCTGTATTATTTGTGCAAAAGAAACGAAGTCTAGCTGTGGCGGGATAATGCTGACCAAAAGGTGAGATCACAATTGCCCCAATCCCTACACCCTTGGCGTTCACGGCTCCATCAAAGAACATCTTCCAAACATGAGCTTCCTCCGAGACCACTTCTACGGTGTTTACTTCTTCATCTGGAAAGTAGGTATCCAATGGCTGGTATTCCTCATCGACCGGATTTTCGGCCAAATGATCTGCTAACGCCTGGGCTTTCATTGTCGTGCGAGTGACATAGACTATGTCGAATTCCGTAAGCAAGATTTGCCATTTAGCCAGTCTCCCAGTAGGCATTGGTTTCTGAAATATATACTTCAAAGGATCCAACCTGCTTATGAGGAACGTAGTGTGGGCTTGGAGATAATGTCTCAGCTTTTGAGCAACCCATGTGAGAGCGCAGCATGTCCTTTCCAGCAGAGTGTATTTGGCCTCGTAGCCGGTGAATTTCTTGCTCAAGTAGTAGATTGCTTGCTCCTTCTTTCCGGTTACGTCGTGTTGCCCGAGGACGCAACCGAAAGAGTTCTCCAAGACTGTCAGATACAAGAAAAGTGGCCTTCCCGGTTCTGGAGGGACCAAGACTGGGGGATTCGAAAGGTATTCTTTGACTTTATCAAAGGCTTCTTGACACTCAGTTGTCCATTTAATCGCCGCATCTTTCCTTAACAGCTTGAATATGGGCTCACACGTGCTTGTCAGCTGGGCAATAAACCGACTGATGTAGTTCAACCTGCCCAACAGACTCATCACGTCTTTCTTTGTTCTCGGGGGAGGCAGATCTCTGATGGATTTTATCTTAGTTGGATCTAGCTCGATACCTCTCCTGCTTACGATGAAGCCCAAAAGTTTGCCCGACGGAACTCCGAAAGCACATTTGGCTGGGTTTAGCTCAGTCATACTTCCTTACTCTCTCGAAGAATTTCCTCAAGTCTTGGATGTGATTATCCTGCGTCCTGGACTTGACTATCACGTCGTCCACATACACCTCTATTTCCTGATGCATCATGTCATGAAAAATGGCAGTCATGGCCCTCATGTAAGTAGCCCCAGCATTTTTCAAGCCGAATGGCATGACCCGATAACAGTAGGTGCCCCAAGGCGTGGTGAAGGCAGTTTTCTCGGCATCCTCTTCATCCATCAGTACCTGATGATACCCAGCGTA
This sequence comes from Nicotiana sylvestris, assembly GCF_000393655.2. Taxonomy (NCBI): domain Eukaryota; kingdom Viridiplantae; phylum Streptophyta; class Magnoliopsida; order Solanales; family Solanaceae; genus Nicotiana; species Nicotiana sylvestris. Next base: position 199,889,593 of record NC_091064.1, on the reverse strand, counting down.
ACAATCTACGAAAGACTGTATCTCGTGTTTGGCGCAATTATCAATGAGGATGTGGATGTTGGGAAGTGGGAAATTATCTTTGGGACTTGCTCTATTCAAATCTCGGTAATCTACACATACCCGAGTTTTCCCGTCCTTTTTCGGTACCGGAACCACATTTGCCAACCATGTTGTATAGTGGACTACCCGAATCACTCCCGTTTTCAGTTGTTTAGTGATCTCCTCTTTAATCTTGTCACTGACCTCAGTTTTGAACTTTCGTTGCTTTTGTTGAACTGGAGGACAATCAGGATGAATCGGCAATTTATGAACCACTAGATCAACACCTAGACCCGGCATGTCATCATATGACCAAGCAAACACGTCTTTAAATTCAAAAAGAAGTTGAATTATCGCCTCTCGCGTTTTCTTGTCCGTGTGAATGCTTATTTTGGTCTCCCGGATTTCTTCAGGAGTTCCTAAATTAACCGGTTCGGTGTCATTCAGATTTGGCTTAGGTTTATTCTCAAAATATTCCAACTCTCGGTTTATTTCCCTAAAAGCTTCTTCCGCATCATATTCTGGTTCTGGGTTCATTAATTCGCAGTTAAATAGCTCATTGTGATCTGGGCGTGAAGTCCGCAAGCATGTCATATTTAAAGACGCATTATTATAACTGAAAAGAAAGATAAAAGGAAAAATAATAAAAATCAGAACAAAAGAAAGAATGGAAAGCAATGATGATTTTTTTTTTATATTTATTTTCTTTGGAAAGTTGGAAGACAACAATGTTTACAACTCAGGAGTACAACACAACAATGGAAAAGAAGAAAACATTCAAGTTATGTCCTGGAGATAACTTGTGACACAGGAAAGGTGGCAGGACAGGTCTACCCGGACTTCCATCTAGTCGGGAATGACGTGGCCTCCCAGTTTTGAAGTTCGGCGTTCGGCCCCACGTACATCATCTCAGCAGTGCTTGTGCCTTCACCTGGTTGAACCATGTGGATCTCGTAGAGCATCTCTCTCATCGCCCCACATATCTCCTCAATTTCCTCAGCTGTGAAGACCTCATCATCTTCTTCTTCGGCGTACCTTGGCCTGATGAAAGTTGCATATAAATCAGGAAGTGGTCGAGGTAACTTCCAACCCTCATTTTTCCTTTTCTTTGCCCACTCTTCGTCTGCTGGAGTAGGCTTGAAACCTAGTCCAAAAGGTTTCTTGGTGACTGGCAAGGTAATGGGTTCTGTTATTCCCTGAAGGGTTCGTCCAAGCCCCTTCCCTGGCCTAAATCCGTGCCGGATCATCTCTTTGGCCACCATAACCGAGGCGTTAGACAAGAAAGGCTGGGGGCAGGGTATTCCCTCTTCGTGCTGCTCTGCCAGTACAATCTCAAAAGCTTGATAGACCGTATGTTCGCTCCCTTCTCTCGGTTCCAGATATGGGATGGATGGGTCCCGATAAATAGCATGCTCATCCTCCCCATGGACCACGATCTCTCGGTCTTCGTACTCAAACTTCACCATCTGGTGAAGAGTGGAAGGTACGGCCCCTGCCGCATAGATCCAAGGTCTGCCAAGGAGAAAATTGTAGGATGTATCCATGTCGAGTACCTGGAAGGTTACTTGAAATTCGACTGGTCCTATGACCAACAATAGGTCTATTTCTCCCATGGTATCTCTCTTGATGCCGTCGAAAGCCCTTACGCGGACATTGTTGGGTCGGATTCTTCCGGTCCCAATTTCCATTCTTTGTAGCGTGGAGAGCGGGCAAATGTCAACGCCTGAGCCCCCATCCAACATTACCCGCTTGACATAATAGTCTTCGCATTTAACTGTTAGATGCAAAGCCTTGTTGTGTGCCGCTCCTTCCGGGGGTAGATCGTTCTTGCTGAAAGAGATTTGGTTGACGGCGAAAGAATCTTTCTGTCATCCGCTCTAATTGTTCTACCGAGGTTTCAACTGGCACATATGCTTCATTCAGGGTCTTCAGTAAGATCTTTTGATGCTCGGTCGACCTCATTAACAATGACAACATGGACACTTGCTCGGGGTACTTGCGCAGTTGATCTATCACTTCGTAATCCGGCATTTTCATTTGTTGGAAGAACACTTCCGCTTCTTCAACACTTACGGGCTTCTTTGGCGGGAAGCGCCTTTGGGTGGCGTTGTTCAGTTCTTGGGTATTTGAATACCTTCCAATGAAAGTATTTTCTGGAAGTTCTCCCGTGACCTCTTTACCTTTGTACATTACCAAAGTCTTTTGATAATTCCACGGCACTGTGGATGGGTTGGTCATTGGCTTTTGTGGCACGCGTCCGATAACCACTGGCTCATTCAGCCGAGGTGGTTGAATCGTCCCCCGGACCACATAGGCCCCTTTCGGCACGTACATAGGTTTTGTCTTTTTGATTCTGAAGTTCTGCGTCTTCTCAGCTCGACCTCGCGGTATGTAAAGAACTCCACCCTTTACCGGTACCACTTTCTTCTCCACCTTCTTCTCAGGCACTTTCTTTATAGCTTTGGCATCCTCCCCCTTTTCTGGTTTCTGGTCTGCTTCGGGCCTCTTCCCCGTGTCGACAATGGCAATTATGGCTTTCAGAGCGGGGTCGAACTCTTTGTCTTCACAAATCATTCCGATCAGCGGCCCATTATTGTGAGCAGGTAATGGATTGTTAGTTACATTCGGGATCTCCTCGTCCCTTAGCACTATTTTCCCTTGCTCTATCAAATTTTCGACCACTCTTTTCAACGACCAGCAGTCATTTGTATCATGTCCCTCGGCCCCTGAATGATAGGCGCATCTGACTCCAGCTTTGTAAGAAGGTGACGTCGGGTTTTGCCTTGTTTGAGGGATTGGTTGCAAGAAACCCAACTGGACCAGCTTTGGGAACAAAGTTGAGTATGGCTCACCGATGGGCGTGAAAGTCCGCCTTCTGGGTGGCTCCTGAGGGCGGAAGTTATTCTGCGGGGGTTGTGGGTTATAGTGGTTGCGGTAAGGAGGCTGATTTCTGGGAGGTGGAGCTGGGCCTCGGTTGGCTTGTTGTGGTGGATGGGTATAAGGTTGGGCATTCATGACCATATAAGGTTGATGAGCATATGCCAAATTTGAGTGGGGGTAGTAGTGTTGTGGGGTTCTTTCCGGAAAACGGGGCCTGGGATGACGATACTCCCTTGCTTCCGAGGCTGCCATAGTCGTTTATTCCTTCTTTTTCCCTCTTGTCATTCCTCCGGACCCGCTTTGGACGGCCTGGGAGGTCGCCCTTATGGCTGCTTGACTCAGAATCCTACCTGTTTTCAGACCATTTTCCACCATCTCTCCAATCTTGATCGCTTCCGCGAATGGCTTACCCATGGCTGACATCATGTTTTGGAAATAGTCAGACTCTTGAGCCTGGAGAAAGGTAGTGACCATTTCCACTTCATCCATGGGAGGCTTTACTCTTGACGCCTGTTCGCGCCACTTAATAGCATATTCTCTGAAGCTTTCTGAAGGTTTCTTCTTCAAATTCGACAGAGAATTTCGGTCTGGCGCAATGTCGATGTTATACTGGAATTGTTTCACAAAATCTCTGGCGAGATCATCCCATATATGCCATCGAGACATTTCCTGGTCCATATACCATTCCGAGGCTATCCCTACTAGACTTTCCCCAAAATATGCCATTAGCAGTTCTTCTTTTCCGCCGGCTCCCCGCAATTGGTTGCAGTATTTCTTAAGATGTGCAATGGGGTCACCGTGCCCATCGTATTTCTCGAACTTCGGGGTCTTGAAACCCGCTGGCAGGTGCACGTGAGGGAACATGCATAGGTCGGCGTAAGAGACGCTCTTCTGTCCGCTCAATCCTTGCATATTCTTCAAACTTTGTTCAAGGCTTCTCATTCTCTTGGCAATCTCATTTTGTTCTGCAATTCTGGGGTTCTGATCCTGCCCGGGTGCAAGCTCGCACTGAGGCGGTAGAGGATTAGTGCTGGTAGCGAACCTAGTTGGTTCCATTGAGAACGATGGTGCTTGGAATGTAAAAGAGGATGAGTCAAAGCTTGGCTTGTACGTGGTAGGCTGTGCCGTAATCGGGCAAGGCGATGCAGTAAAGATGTTCATGCTTGCATCAGTGGATGACATTCGGGGATGAGGCTCAGAAGGCGATCCAGCAGAGAAGGCTGAGGTGGCTGGGTACCCGAATGGGGTAGCAGGATAATTTATGGGGACATTAGAAGTCCCACTTGACCTGGAGAATAATTCAGGGAATCCGGGGACGACACTTGGCGGCTCTTTCCCATTATTCCAGTCGTCCAGCATTTCCAACATGCGGAGCCGTAGGATTCTATTTTCCTCCGCAGTTGCGGATTCAGGTGTGAGGACGGTTGAGATTGAGCTCTCCTCAGAAATAGGGATTGTTTGCAATGGAATTTCTGAAGACATTTCCACACTTTCTTTTGACCTGGTGAAGTAAGTGTGAGTACCGCTTCTGGTCCTAACAACAGGTAGTTGAACACTTCTCCTTGACCTCGTGAAGTATGAGTGCGAGTCCAGACTTTCACCAAACCAACCGTCTTTTTCAAAACCCTGGGGGTACTCAACGACAAACGCACGGTTAATTTGCAGCAAATAACAGATAGTCAATCTCACGTTGGGCATGATGCACCTATACAGTTAAGTGGATTACTACATGTTTGCTACGAGAGCATGCGTCATTCCGGCATTTTCTTCTTATTAGTTTTTCCCTTTTTTTCCCTTTTTTTTTTCTTTTTTTTTTATTTTTATTATTTTGCAGTAAAAGAAATGCGACCGGATCCGATGAGGATTGCCTACGTATCACGATGCCTACGTGAATCAGATCATTACGTAGTTCGAAAAACACAAATGAGCGTAAAAGAAGCAACCTCTTTATTGTTGAAATGTTCTATTACAAACTACATTTTGCAAAAGAAAGAGCAAACTTTGAAAATAAACCTAGACTCAAAATAGACTAAAAATCACCCTGATGGAAAAACAGGCAGAAGATGCTAAGATACAGGCTTGACTTATGAGTGCATTATGGTTTTGAAAATTGGTGTCCGCGGGGCATCGTTCGGCCTCGCCGCGGTCCTAGGCGTGATATCCCTCTCAAGTTGCTCCAGCTCATGCATAGTCTGCTTGACATAACCCATCACTGCCGAGAGGACGGTAACGCTGGACATGTTCTCACATCGTAGACATCGTCTGGTGATGGCATGGGCAATGGCCTTGATCCTATCTCTGGTTTGCTTTTTCTCTACGAGTAGGCGTTTTATCTGATCGCTGCATATCTTGAAGACTTGAGCATCCTGTATATGCTGATGCTTCAGTCGCCGTACTTCCGACTTCATCTGGGCTATTGAGTCGTACCAGTATCTGCTCTCAATTTGGAAATCCTTGGCCTGATTAACTGCTTTGATCTCAAGTGCAGCCATCTCTCTCTTTATTTTAGCAACAGTTTTCTCGTGGTCGCCTTCCAATTGATTCAGGTATCGACGATGCTTATCTGCTCTTGTATCCCACTGTGCCCTGAACTCGGCTATGACGTTTTCAGATTTCTCCAGACCATCTTGCCATTCCCTGATTTCACTTTTTAGCCTTTTTATCAGCTGCTCGTCTGATCGACGCCTTGGTTGTTTATCCGCATCCACCCTTATCTGTTTGATCTGGGCTCTGAGCATTTCGTTTTCCTGAATTAACCTGTTCCGCTCTCCCAGATTGGTAGCAGCTTGCACGTTGTGCTCATATTTCAAGCCTTCTACTTGTTGCTTTAACCTGCTGATTTCGGCGCAATAGCCTCTTTCCTTTGCTAACCAATCCCACTGCCTTTGCGATGATTCGGTGAAATTCCGGATGTGGGGTCTCTTAGCCGGCCTTTCATGCTCCAGTTCCCTTCTATACCATGCAAGGTAGCCTGGTGCCGTCTCTCCTTTGGCTCGATCCCGCACGCAAGTATCTGATTTCAAATATTGACACTCACTCCAGATTTGGCGAATCTTCGCTTCTGGGAATTGTCCGTTAGGACTTATCTCAACCGCTTGAGTGCTAAGATCTTCCTCATGAGGTACTGTCTGGCATCTTCCGAACTGTCTCAAAACTCGGCAGGGTGCGTAAGGTTGAATGCTCTTAAGCCCCATCAGTAAGAAATAAGTTTTAGCTGCCGACATATATAGGATCTCATCAACAGGCAACCATCCTAGCGTCCATTGTATTTGGCTGGCAGTAAGAGCTTGAAAGAACGAGGTCCATGCCAGGACTCCTTTGGGCAAACTGATCTCTTTGGTTCTCGTGTAAGATTCTTCTATGCAAGTCTTTTCCGGGGAACCATGGCTCAAAATCTCGGAATGATGGCAGAGGTGCTCGGTCATCCATATCTGTAGGAGCAAGTTACAACCTTCGAAGAAATTTCCCCCAGCTTTACAAGCTGTAAGAGCTCGAAAGATGTCAGATACCACCATAGGCGCGAGAGTACTGTCACTTTGCGTGAGTAAAGTGCTGACGACCCCGGATATCTTCAAATCAATGTTTCCGTCTTTCCTTGGAAATACCAGAAGGCCCAGGAACATCATCATGAACGCTACCCGTCTGTGCTTGTCCCACTTCTGACGAACTCCTTTGCTGCACAGTTTGTTGATTGGATTATTGAATCCCCCCTCATGACCGTACCTATCATATATGAAGCATGGAGTACAAAATCCGGCTGCCAGATCCGGGTTGTGGACTGTTCTAGGTATCTTCAATGAATCTAGGAACCTATGTACCGTGACAACTCTTGGGGCGACCAAGTATTTTTGCCTCAAGGGAAGTTCAGTATTCCCGATGTATCCGGCCATTTCTTCCAAAGTCGGGGTGAGTTCAAAATCAGAGAAATGGAAAACATTGTGCGCCGGGTCCCAATAGGTAACCAAAGCTCTTATGATATCTCCCCGAGGCTGGATTTCCAACAAACCCACAAGACCTTTCAGATATTTCTTGACCTCATTTTGTCCTTCAGCACCTAGATCATTCCACCATAGCCGTAACTTGACAGGGATTTTGGTCATTATTGAAAAATGTTCATTTTGCATCGTGCTCATCCTGCACATTTATTAAGGTGATTTCAACAAAAATGACTTTGACTAAAAAAATATTTTACAAAGGGGATCAAGTTTTGAACACAGCCTTTAAACACTTTGAGGACGAGGATTTTAAGGCTGTGTGGGTCAACTGGATAAAAATGCTAAACAAGACCCAAAGGTGGCTGTTCATGCAAAGTCAGCCTTCCGGCGTCCCTTTTCGGGAACATTCGGCTATTTATGTTAAAACAACATCACCTGACTTGTTTATGACTCTTTTTAAAATTTGACATATTTCCTTTTTTTTTTATTGATTTTGGCTATTTTAGCAAAATGGGGTTGAACCCGACGAGGGTTGCCTACGTATCTCACATCCGGTGAGAATCAAACTGGCGTAGTTCGGGCTATCGTGAATAGAGAAAATCAAATAAACCTAGAAAACAAGAATATATATTTTTATACTATTTTTGAAAAGAGATAAAGACTAAAGAAAATATTTATTATTATTTTTTTTAGGAAATATTTGGACTATTAGTCTGAATTTATAAAAGGGGTACTACAAAAGAAACAACATTTTTTTTTGAATTATGAATTTTCCGTTTTTTTTACTTTTAAATAAATACCTTCTCTTTTTTTTTTGATTTTGAAAATGATAAAAAGAAATTTTTTATTTTATTTTTTTTAAAAATCAAACTAGAAGACAATCTCTTTTTTTTTTTTTATATATTTTAGAAGAAATTCCGGCGAGGTTTCGACACTACTCGAACATTGGTTCTATTTTTCCAAAATAAGTAATTATCTCCCTACGCTGCTATTTTTCTTCTTCTTTTTTTTAGAAACCGGTCAGCATGCAGAACCGAAGCAAATAAATGCGCAAAACAAATAGGATGCAACAGGGTGGTCTTTTCATTTCAGGTTGCCTGTCCTAGACGGACCCAACCCTTGTGTTGAGCCCCCTAAGTCAAATGCAACATGATGCAAATAAACGTTCCTACTAGGGATCCGGCATGAAGTTTCGTTATACTAGGTTTATACCCTGGGTATTTGTTCTAGACTGTGTACCCGAGCGGACAACTCGAGTCGAGGAGGGGGCTACGTACCGGGGACCCGCGAGATCGTCCGGCTTTGTAACTTGTCCGACCTCTTTCTTATTTCAGGTATCGACACTAACAGAATAGGGAGTCTCGACCAGCGAGCTTCTCCCCGGAGGTAAGAAGAGAAGGGTTTCGGCACAGTTTATATACAGTTCAGATAATATCAAAGCGGTAAAAGACAACATTTAGCACGTTATGCAAAAACATGTAATAAAGATCAGAAAATAAAGTCAAATATAACAATTATTCTAAGCTCGAATTCTTGAACCCTGAACCAGTGATTCTGGGTTAAGCATCCCCAGCAGAGTCGCCAGAGCTGTCACATCTCCTTTTTGCGCGCCCGCCCCCAAAGGGTTAAATGCGCGAGGAGAGTTTTTCCAATTTAAGTGACAATATTCGAAATGGGATTATTTATTTAATTCAGAGTCGCCACTTGGGAAAGGTTTGGCTTTTGGTGTCCCAAGTCACCGGTTTATCTTGAATCCCAAATCGAGGAAATTTTCGACTTTTCCAAATGAAGTCTGCGAACCAGAAATTCTAAGTAAGGAATTCTGTTGACCCGAGGGAAGGTGTTAGGCACCCTCGAATCCCGTGGTTCTAGCACGGTCGCTTAAATTATTATAATGGCTAAATATCTGATTTAAATACATGTTGTGACTTATGTGCTTTTATTAAGTTTAAACCGCTTTTATCATTATCACTTATTTTTATAGAATTGCAACGTCGTGAAAATGCATCTCGAACCACGTCACAATCAATGCGCCCGTGATCGTCAACACATTTTGACTTCGTTGAGATTTGGATTTGGGTCACATCAATGTGCACCCGAATTTAAGAATATGATTTAATTAAGCCGCGCCTAAAGAGTCTAACGCGTTATTATTTTTGGAGAAGGCCATGAGATTCACTAAACGGCCTAGCCTGAATTCTAAATATTATTATGGTTAGTTATTGAGGGCCACGCAATGTGTATCTTTCTTCTAACGGGGCTCATCTCATTATTTAAAAGAGATATCCTAAAGTGGCTACATTTTCTATTATGTTTGTCTCTAAAATAAAAAGGGAAAAGGTACGTGCTAAATTACTTAACCAAATCCGGATTTCCTGTTAATCATTTGATTCATTTGGTGAATTGTTTGCAAGATGAAGAATGCAGTATCTCGTGGAACCTGCCTTCAATTTTAATGAAAATGACATACAAGCTGGTGAAACACTACATACTCCAAACATTTCTTGAGTTGAATTTAGCTAGACTTATTTAGGCAAGATTAAAGGAATTAACTACTAGGCGTTGTTACTAATGGGATTTGAATGTGATCTTATGTACTACCTAACGAGACCCAGCAAAAGGACTAAAATAAAACAAGGCAGCATAGTATAAGTTTGGAGTATCCATACCCCGTATTAACAAACAACTACAAACTAAAACATGAAGGACTAAGCTCAGATGAGTGTTAGTTAACATACACTTTCGTACTATTGAATTGTAAACTAACAACTACACAGGCCCATTAATATACCATGGATATTACAACAAATAACTTTGAACTTCTTCAATCTTTTTTATTTCATGCTTTCAAACTGTTTCGGTTACACCAATATGGGACTTGAAATGTGTACCTGGGAGATGCTTACAATGAAGAAAGCAGGAGAGTCAGTTGAGCAGCAGTGCAAACGAAGCAGCAGCAGTAGCAGATAAATAGCAGCAGGACAAATTCCAGTGCAAGATGCAATTATAGACGAGGGAAAAGGCCAAATGATGGCAGCACACAGTGTAGTAGAAATAGAACTCCAGACAATCCAATTCCGAGATAAACCAATGCAACAAACACTACCAGTAATCTCGACTGAAACTTAGAAGAAACAATACTACCTAACAGATTGACAACAGATGAACTTCAAACAAAACCAAAGTTTCTGATTTCCTTGTCTGTTTTTTATTTTTTGCTCTCTTTCTATCCCTATCTATCTCTCTCTATCTGTGTATTTTTAAAATCCAGAACCAGTCCCTCAATGTTTATACCTTCCTTGTTTTACTTCTCTGTCTTGTGTTATTATCGAAAATCTCCCTGTCCGTCTCCTGTATGTTCTATGTGTATTAATATGTATGTATTTCAGCTCTCTCCTCTCAAATCTATATCCTCTAAAACTGATGGAAGTCCTCTTCTTTTATAAGCCTAAAGTCTGCCCTTTAACATCCTGTTCATCAATCACCCAAACACCCTCCCATGTGCTCTCCCTTTTTCAGTTTCCACTCAAACCTTTTAGTATACAAACCTCCCATGTGATCTGTTTTCTTTTTCCACTTAATTACTTAAAAAAAATAAAACCCTCCCATGACATTCCCTGACAGTCCTCTTTCCCATTTTATTTACTAAAAGCAAACATGGGCAACAGGAATATAATCTGACAAACATGCTATCAAACTATTTTAATTCAAAAAGGGCCTTTATGCACATGTTGTGCACAAGTGCACATGTCATCAATTCAGATTGCAATTACAGACCAAACCTTAGGTTTCTGAAATCACATTAACAACTATAAGTAACTAAACTTAGTTCTTAATTGATTCAGGCAATGTTTAACAGGAGCAAATCGATTTATTTTGTTCAGACAGTTGAAACTAATTGACGACACATGTCGACTCGACTATATTAGTTATAACACATACAATCGAAACCAAAATCAGACATTTAACAGTATAGGACACATGATTCGAATTGTATTGACTAAACAGAATTGTACCCGAGGAATCAGTTAATCAGTTCAAATTTGAAATTTAACTAATTGCACAACAAATACATACATACACATTATCAGAACAAGTAGAAGAAGAAACTCAATCAAACAACAAAGGTTCGGGCAAGGTGGACAGGACACAGTTAATAAAACTCAAAACACAGATTTCACAAAACATGAACAGCCTTTAGAACAATCACATGGACTAAAGAAAAGAAAGCAAACTCACCTTAAAACCCGAAAAATCAAAAGACCCTAGCTTGGACTCGAACATACCTTTCTTAAGGCTGAACGGACTCTAATCGAAGTGTTTCTCAGATGAGAAACACTTCGATTAAGGTCCATTAGACCTTAATCTCTTCGGTTTGAACCAGGTACGGACCAGTGACGAGGAATCCTAAGGTTCCAAAAATTAGATCCGGGATTCATGCTTCCCTGGTCAGATTTGGACCAAACCAAGCATGGTTTGGTCACGAGGGGAGTCTGGGGAGTGTCTGGTATGAATTTAGGGCCGATCGGTGTAGATCGAGTTTTGACTCGAATCTTCAAATGAAGATTCGAGAAGGTGGGGAGGATTCGAGCTAAATGGTTAAAAGATCTAGGTTCAGGATGGCAAGGGGGTTCTATGGTGTTAAGGGTGTGGTCACCGGCGTTCATGCCGCCGGGTTTCTGGTGAAGGGAGATGGGGGCGGCTCTAGGGTTCCGGGGTTCTTGTGAAGATGATGAAAGGCAGGGGTATTTGGATAGGGGGTGGGGTATGAGGGGAAGCTTATATATGGAGTGGGTGAATGGATCTCAGCCGTTGGATGAGGCACGATGAAGGGCCAGGATCCTTCAGCTCGCAGGAAACGGTGTCGTTTCAGGTGCTGGGGTCAAAGTTGGTTCGGGTAACGGGTCGGGCAAATGGGGTTATGGGTGAGAGATCCGGACCGTTGGATCAGCTTGGTTTGAATGGTTGGGATGGATTGGCATTGAAACGACGTAGTTTTGGTGTTAAACTACGTCGTTTTGCGGCCTGGGGGGGTGGGCTGTGCGGACTGGTGGATTGGGCCATTCATTTGGGCTTCAGACTTTATAATGTTTGTAGCCCAAATTCATTTTAAAACAAAATTTCCCCCTTTTTTCTTTATTTCTAATTTCCTAAATACACAACCTAATTAAATAAAACTAGACACCATTAATTAACACTTAACATATTTATTTCATGCGTATAAAATGTTAAAAGTAGGTAAAATTAAACAAGGCAACAAATCAGGACAAAAGAAATGCGTATTTTTGTGATCTCCTATTTAACAATCGGATTACGGTTCAAATTACGCACGACACATACATTTTGTATTTTGTTTTAATAAAAATGGGCAAAAATCATAAATAATTAACAAAGTGCCATGTAAAAATCCAAATTTGTGCAGCAGGACCATTTGTTATTATTATTTTTTTTTAATTCTTTTGGAGCGATTGTCGCGCAAGACAAAAATCACGTGCTCACACTGTCTTTGAAATATATAAAGAAACAGAAGAAAAAGGTAGGAGGAGATGCCAAGGCCTGCAGACGCCTGCAGGACTACCTCGGATCTCCGAATGAACTGAAGGCAGCAACCCAAAGCTACGGTCCGTATGCTCTGGTACCAGGATCTACACACAGTGCAGAATGTAGTATCAGCACAACCGACCCCATGTGCTGGTAAGTACCTAGCCTAACCTCGGCGAAGTAGTGACGAGGCTAGGACCAAACTACTAAATAAACTTGTACAGTTAAATCATATACAACGGAAAATAAAGGCAAAACTGTGCAATTAAAGATGAGAAGGGGAAATCATGTTGTGGGGAAACAACTAGTAAGAACTGAAAACAACAGTTAAATGTGAAGAACACCATAACTCGATTATCAGTAAAAGTCAGGAAATCAAAAACAAGTACATGGCATCACCCTTCGTGCTTCTACTCTCGTCTTCACCATAAATCAATATAAATGACACGACATCACCCTTCGTGCTTTTACCTCACAAAAGTCATGGCACGGAATGATCCTTCGTGCATTATCACTCATATAAGGGCACAGAATGGTACATCGTGCGGCACGACATCACCCTTCGTGCTTTAACACCTTCTCACAAATATCATACACGGCATCACCCTTCGTGCTTTAACACTCTCTCTCACCAAAACAATACACGGAATCACCCTTCGTGCTTTAACACTCTTCCTCACCCAAACAACAATCACACGCAATAAGGGCAAGAAAATAAATAAAATCACAATAAAATCTCGGCAAGGGAACAATAGTACAACAATCAAATCCCGGCAAGGGAACAATATCAAAAGCATCAACATCCCGGCAAGGGAGATAACATTAAAAGCAACAACATCCCGACAAGGGAGATAATATAATAATCCTCTTCTCTTTTTCACATTTACTTCACAACTCAATTCACAATTTGAGCCAATGTCTATAAGGTTCAATTGCCAATTATACTTCCACGAATCATTTTACAACTTGAGCCAACGCTCTTCACTGTTCAAATACCAATATTATTTCCACAAGCCTTGCTCAACAATAGAAATCATCACATAAGGCATGAACAATATACACGGAGTCACATTTATCATAGTATTCACGGGCATGCTTGACACCAACATATAGATACTCGTCACCATGCCTATACATCGTACTCAATAATTAACATACAACAAATAGGACACAACTCCTAATCCCTCAAGCTAAGGTTAGACCAAACACTTACCTCGATGCCACGAACACAATTCAAGCCTCAACCACCGCTTTACCTCTTGATTCCACCACCAATTCGCTCGTATCTAGTCACACGTTACTTAACTATATCAATAAATGCTAAATGAATCAATTTTAATGCATGAAAATAGGTTTTCTAAAGTTTTTCCCAAAAAGTCAAAATTCGACCCCGGGCCCACATGGTCAAAACCCGAGGTTCGAACTAAAACCCGATTATCCGTTTACCCACGAACCCAAATATATAATTTTTTTTGAAATTGGAACTCAAATCGAGGTCCAAATCCCCAAAATTTCTAGGTTCTACCTAAAACACCCAATTTTCCCCATGAAAACTCTTGATTTGAGTTGAAATCATGTGAAAAGATGTTAAAGATTGAAGAAAACGAGTTAGAAATGACTTACAATCGATTTGGAGAAGAACTTATCTTTGGAAAATTGCCCAAGAGAGTTTATGTTTTGAAAGAGTTTGAAAAATGAAAGATTTTCGGCTAAGTCAGGAATTTGCAGGTTGTAGATGTCGCAATTGCGACCAAGGTTCGCAATTGCGAACCCTTCAGAACCTGCTAACTTCGCAAATGCGAAGATTTTGTCGCATTTGCGACACTAAAGGAAATGCGGTCCACTTCGCATTTGCGATGGACCTTTCGCATTTGCGATGAACAGGTCACATTTGTGACCAAGGCAGCCCTGGTCTTCTTCACATTTGCGATAGATGTTCGCATTTGGGGGCTCGCATTTGCGAGCCAGGCTTCGTATTTGTGAAGCCTGCAGACCTACAACATACCAGCTGGAAACCTGCAACTTCCTAAGTTTAATTCCACTCCGTGGCCTATCCAAAACTCACTCGAGCCCTCGGGGCTCCAAACCAAATATGTACACTAATCTAAAAACATCATATGGACTTATTCGTGCAATCAAATCATCAAAATAACATCAACAACTATGAATTTAGCATCAAAATCAAAGAAAATCTCAAGAATTTTCAAAGTTTCAAATTTTACAACTAATGTTCCGAATCACGTCATATGACCTCCGTTTCTTACCAAATTTTACAGGCTCAACTTAAATCACATATAAGACCTGTACCGGGCTCCGGAACTAAAATACGGGCCCGATACCATCAAATTCAAACATATTTCATTTTCAAAAACTCATATATATTCCAGAAAATAATTTTCTTTAAAAATTCATTTGTCGGGCTTGGGACCTCGGAATTCGATTCTAGGCATACGACCAAGTCCCATATTTTCCTACGGACCCTTCGGGACCATCAAATTACGGGTCCGGGTCCGTTTACCTAAAATATTGACCGAAGTCAACTTAAATTTATTTTAAAAGTAAAATTTATTATTTTTTACAAATTTTCACATAATAATTTTCTAGATACGCGTCCGGACTACGCATACAAATTAAAGTGAAGCAGAAAGAGGTTTTTAAGGTCTCGAAACATAAAATTTATTTCTAAAATAAATAATGACCTTTTGAGTCATCACATTATCGAATCAAGTTTGAAATTGTATTCAGTTTGTCCAAATTAATGTAGGAGAAGTTTCCATTCAAGAAAAGAAACCAGATTATTTGGCTGGACAAAAGAGCACAAAGAATAGATGGAATAGAACAAATTAAACAGAAACCGGACCAAGCAATAATCCCATGACTTATGATTTCTGCCACGACCGTTCCAATGTTTGCAGCCCACCAAAAATAATAGGAAAATGATATTTTATAGTCACTTCCTAAATAATGGGGAATCTACACAAAATATTCATAAAACTTAAACTAATTATCTACCCTCAAACTAATTACAAAGACTATCCATACGGTTAAAAATGATTACCGCCCCTTCATTTATCTTCTGCCAAGGCGTTGCATTCACAAATTACGACGTCATTGTTGCTATAACCATCTTCCCCCATTTCTCATTTATGTGCTTAACTCATTATTTAGTACAACTATTTATAGAGACTATGGAGAAATCACTACTGTCATAACATATTGTCACGACCCCAAACTGGATCCGATCATGATGACGTCTCTCGTGAAGACAAGGCCAACCAACACAATTCCCAAATTCAGTTCTAAGGTCTAAATCCCCAACAAGTATAGATTTAGCGAAATAAAACAAGTGCGAAAGTAAATACAACTTGACATCGGGGTGTCACTAGTCATGAGCATCTACCAAGGTCTGAATACAACAAGAGTCTAAAAATGTACTAAATACAGTAATGAAAATGAGAGGAAGGAGACAGTGCTGCGAACGTCGTGCAGCCACCTTGCTAACTCTGATGACTCCGCATCTGAACAATCAACACCCGCTACCGGATTCTGAAATACCTGAATCTGCACACGAGGTGCAGGGAGTAATGTGAGTACTCCAACCCAGTAAGTAATAAGTGTAAATAAAGACTGAGCAGTAGGAAACAATGAATCCACAATTATGATAAACTCAATAAGCACAACAGGCTTTCAAATCAGAATACGAGTCAATCGTCTCATTTAAAAATTCAGCTTTTGGTAAAAATCATTTGAAAATACTTTTCAGCAGTTTCTATAGGGGTTCAATACCATTTATAATAAAAGAGATGAAAACCATAATCGGCACCTCGGGCAAAACATAGTTTGTATACAGCCTCTCAGGCAAAAACAGAAATTTATACCCATTTCATAACTTAAAAACTTCAGTTTGAATGAAAGTTGTTTAAAGCATTTGCTCAACATTTTCAATAGAGGCTCGATCTAAAGATGAGTGAAAGTAATTAAATCAATATATTCGATAAAAACTCACTTTAAGGAGGAGTGAAAAAACATTAAGTTCATAAACAGGCCCCTCAAGCAAAACATCACTCATGTACATGTATATCTATAGCCCCTCGGGCAAGCCTCTCAGTCACTCGTGACTCACTCTTACCGGTCAGCGCTCACGCTCAACACTCACGCTCAACACTCACGCTCAACACTCACACTTAATAGGTACCATATAGTAACCGCTGCGATGTGCAACCCGATCCATATCGCTGCGGCATGCAGCCCGATCCATATATATAGTCCACTGTGCTCACTGGGGGTGTGCAGACTCTGGAAGGGCTCCTACATCCTAAGTGCTATATCGCTGCGGCGTGTAACCCGATTAAACATATCGCTGCGGCGTGCAGCCCGATCCATATACATACACACATACACACACACACACACACACACACACACACACACACATATATATATATATATATATATATATATATTGTTGCGACGTGAAGCCCGATCCATAGATATATAATCCTCACAACTAGGCCCTCGGCCTCTCTCAGTCATTAACCTCACAATCAGACTCTCGGTCTATCTCAGTCATCAACCTCACAATTGGACCCTCGGTCTATCTCAGTCATCAACCTCACGATCACTCGAACCATCAGTAAAATGAGGGACTCAACCCAAACAATTTTTACATTTTTAAGAAATAAAGTGATAAAACCAGATTTAAATAATAAACAGGTAAAACATGACTGATGATATGCTTTCAAAACAAATAGAGTGAGGAAAAATAGTGAAAGTGCCTCTAAGGGTGTCAACAGGTCGGCACAAGGCCCCAAACATGACATACAACCCAAAATATAATATTAATCTCTAGAACATGGAATATCATAAGATTTCAAATCAAATACGCGACTTAACAATCGTACAATATGGACCAAGTCACAATTCCTAACGGTGCACAACTCCACGCTCGTCATCTAGCGTGTGCGTCACCTCAAAGTAACACAACAATGTGTAATCCGGGGTTTCAAACCCTCAGGACATTATTTACAATCGTTACTTACCTCGATCCAGTTCAAACTCTAGCCCGCAATGCCTTTTCCCTCATGAATCGACCTCCGGATGCTCCAAATCTAGCCACAATCAGTACATAACTATTAAAATATGCTAAGGGAACAAAGCCCACTAAAAAATATTCAATTTGCATCAAAAAACGAAATTGCTAAAACCCGGCCTCCGGGCCCACGTCTCGGATTCTGATAAATTTTACATCAATAGGTTCCTTATGCTCTCACGAGTCTATACATACCAAGAATCTCAAAATCGGACCTCAATTGCCCCTTCAAATCCTCAATTTACACTCTCCAAATTCAAGCCCTAATTCCTCAATTTTAGGCTTTTCCATGATTAATTAGGTAGAAATCACACAAGAATCGAGTATTGAGTTCAAAAATATTACCTCCAGGTGTTATCTCTTGAATCCCTCTTCAAATACTCTCAAAAAGCTCCAAAATCGTCCAAAAATGGTGAAAGTTAGCCCCAAAATCGCGGACAATGGCTATTTAACATTCTGCCTAGGCATCAAAAACCTTCTTCGCGAACGCGGTCAAAGCCTCGCGTTCGCGAAGCACAATCCAGCTTTGACCAAAAATCCTTCTTCACAATCGTGTCTTGCCACTCGCGAAAGCGATGTTTCCTCAAACTAACCCTTCGCGAACGCGTAACCTCTCTTGCGAACGCAATGAATAAACACCCTGAAGCTCAGCTATCCAATTCCTCTTACGCGAATATGGTCCACTTCACGCGAATGCGATGACCAATCACACAACCCTTCGTGAACGCAGAGCCTGCCTCGCAAACGTGAAGGCTAAAATTCTAGCCTTCACCAGTTTACCCTTCGCGAACGCGACGGCCTACCCATGAACGCGAAGGCCATTTCTCTGCAACACAGATTAACAATTTTCTGCAATTCCAAACAATATGAAATGGTCCGATTGACCACCTTAAACTCACCTAAGGCCCTCGGGACCTAAACCAAACATGCCAACATATCCCATAACCTCATTCAAACTTGTTCCAACCTTCAGAACGCCCAAAACAACATCAAAACACCAAAATCACATTGGATTCAAGCCTAAGAATTTCAAGAACTTCCAAATTACGTTTTTGATCAAAAACCCAACCAAACCACATTCGAATGACCTGAAATTTTTCACACACATCACAAATGACACAACGGAGCTACTGAAACTTCCGAAATTCCGTTCCGGCCACTATATCAAAATCTCACCTATCAACCAGAAAATGCCAAAATCTCAATTTCGCCAATTCAAGCCTAAACCTTCCACGGACTTCCAAAATGCATTCCGATCACGCTCCTAAGTCCCAAATTCCCTAACGGAGCTAACCAAATCATAAAAATTCCGATCTGGGATCATATATCGACAAGTCAAATCTTGGTCAAACTTTTCAAATTTCAAGCTTCAAACTGAGAACTGTTCTTCCAAATTCATTCCGATTACCCTGAAAACTAAAACCAACGATTCACATAAGTCATAATCCATCACACAGGGCAAATCATGCCCGAGAACTGACAAGCAAAGTGCAAAAGCTCAAAACAACCGGTCGGGTCGTTATATCCTCCCCCACTTAAACATACGTTCGTCCTCGAACGTGCCTAGAGTTGTTCCAAAAGCCAACCAATCGCTGAATAACCTTACTATACATATACCCGGGGGTGATACCACGTCACCCTATCTCATATAGGTCCGATAACATAATATAACTGAAATTTCACAATCCATCCTAGCCCATAAACCTTAGAACTACATTTCCACCGCTAAAATTATCCACAAGATCAAAATCTCACATCTATACTCTGACTAAGCCCGAACAAGCTGTAATAACCCGTACCCGTAACCTCGGTGTGATTACATGATATACCATATAACTCAAACGCTTGCAGCGATAATTTCTAATCACATCAGTTGCACACAACAACCGAATATCGATAGGAAACCTTTTATCAACTAAAGTCTCATTCCAACACTTTCATATTCTTCTAATGATAATGAATCACGCAGTAAACCATAACCATTTCCTTAGATCAACCATTCATGAAGCCACTTCTCCTTTGGCAAAGACCATAGCGAATTTCTGCACCGAACCTCGATGTTATCCTTCCAACATGCTGAAATCAAATTTGTTTGCAGTCATTAAAGATCCCGACGATCTTATCTAATCCAACACAACTGCTCTGGTGACATTGACACATCAATACAGACTAAAGCCACGACTTGTGCAATCCGTGCACCAATAAGCCACAATTCGAACTTACGCAAATCATGAAAATGACTCAAATGAAAGCGTTGTACCGCAAGCTCACTAGTACCACCACAAGACAAAGCTGAGAACCTGCCACACATTGTAGAAACAAAACAGACAAATCTAACCCGCAGGATCATACTTCCATATATCTTCATTCCAATGCGCGACCTCATCCAAACACTGGTCCACATGAGATACCTTAAGTCACTATGCTCAAAATCGACAACCGTGCGCAATATGATGTCTAAAACCAAAGCAATCATCATAACCACCGCGAGGCAATTACATAACACCACACAACTCGAAAGGACATAACTGATACACCATCCACCGAGCAATACCCAGTGCTCTTCCTGCTCGAATTCCACCGAGAGACCCTAATAACACCGCACCATATGCCTATAATCAACAAATCCTAACGGCTCGCAACACGGAAAGGTAACTCATAGATCCCCCTGATTACTAATAGCTCAATAACAACCAAATGAACACATCCCTCACCAATGGCAACTCGAATTCATCAAAGCCATCGCGATAAAGAACACATATCCATATAGGTCTACCAATGAACCACACTTCAACTCTAGTCACCCACAACAGATAAATGACCCTCTAAAGGTTCACAATGACTGAATCACAACACGCACTATCATCTGACTAACTTAGCCACATCTTTGCTGTCCACAACCACGAGCTAACCTGTATATGAGAACTTCTAGTCTCCAAGTCCATAAAGCACACGAATTACCATATCTGATCCCAATTCCGCCGCTCGCATATATAACACACATCTAGTACTCAATCATCTCATAAGAGGTACACCTATAATTCATTTGAGCCACCAAGCAAAATCGAATATCATCTATCGATCAGACAAGATAGTGCCACAACACTAATAAAGAATCTGCAACTCAAACACATTGCCCTTTCTGAAATGTTATACCCTCATTAAGCCACACCAATTAGTGATCTCATTTATCTAGTCACCTGAAGCTACCCATGATATCTAAGAATTTGTAACTTTCTTTTCAAATCTGAACCGTGTCCTTACACATGCAAATCTCAATCCTACACAACATACCGCATAAACCATACCATCCTAGGATAACCACGAGAACTTCATATCCTTTCCGGGCCACAAGAAGCTACGTACTTAATTAGCCAAGAACTTTCCATTGAACCCATCTAGAAGAAAATTACTACACCTAAGCTCCCACGCTCCTCGTGCCAGTAGAAAACGTACACATCCAAACCGTGAAAGAAAGCCATCAAGAACTCTCCGAATTTTATTTGCACAAAACTAAACCGTCGGGACTAAATCCTTATAACTCAACCAAGCTATGCAGGCCACTAAAACCCAAGAGCATTGTCGCTAAACACCTGTATAAACTCATTACCTCATAAGCATCCAAAGATTAATCATATCCTTACCACACCGATCCGGCCCTCTATCAAGCTATCCTATCTATCCGAGTTTCCTTCTGATCTACCGTCAGCTTGACACTCCTTCTTGCTACAACACCACAATTCCTCAATCCAGACTCACCATACGAGACCCAAGCACAAACCCACACTGTCTAAGACTCATAAGCCACCAAATACTCTCTTAATATTCCCAAAAACACCACCTTTAAAATACTTTACTCTGAAGAGACTTCCTGTGAATCTAAATCCGTTACCTTTACATTCCTGATACTGGTACATAGAATCCCATAATTGATATAGAAATGCCACAAATCTTGACATTTTCCAATGAAAACTCAGTTTCTAGCCACACATACAACTTGAAAATACCCAATTGTTACATGTAAAATCTTGAACACATTAGAACCATTCTCGAGAGTCATTCACTCTACTCAAACTGCAATTAGCCTGATCAAACGAACAGAACCACCCGCGCCCCAATAGCACTCTAACACCGCTGAGTGTAACCTCATCCTAGAACAACTGAGCAACTTCCTGCTCTATGCACCGAGCATCCATTACCAACAACAACTCAAGACATTCTGTGATTCTCATACACCTATGAAGCATGACATAACCTTTGTCAAAACTTTCCTTTACTCGAGCCATCCTCAGTCTCAATCCTCGTAAGCTATAACTGATTCACCCGCACGACTCAAACTGGAACCAACATAGCACATAATCGTGCAATCAACTAATCAATAGCGGACTCCCCCACTTGGCTCGAAGCAATAGACCAAAACACACACAATAACTCGTAACACATATACTTTATTGCTGCCATAATGCCATAGTGAGATTTAAACTCATTCCTTCATAAGCTCGTGAAACACAGACCATCTGGTACTTTGAATCTTCTGCAAATCTTGCATTCATCCTCGTGATAGTCAAGACCACTCTCTTAAGCGGCCCAAATTTAAATTTTCAACACTTATATTTCACTTGTAAATGAGATATTCTAACAAACAACATGAGGATCACACAACCTCAGAACACTCCGCAGGAGATAACCCACCTACTTTACCTCCAATTAACATTCTTGTATACCTTTCACTGTCATAAATATTACGCAGTCACTTAGTCCTCCCGAGTTTGAACTTATACCGCAATATAAAATTTACTTCACTCCCAACTAGGCAACATGAAAAGATTCTTCACACGCCCATAACTCGGGGCTATACCTCAAATCGAGATGAAAATCAAGCACCTAATAGTTCTTCTATCCTCCCGCAGACCCTTCTTGTCTCTTCCAAATCATATGAGTACATCTCGCAGTCACATCACACTCATCACGTAACTATCCAGTCATTACCTCTACCAATAGGGCACTACCGAACGTATAAGTTCAAAAATACTTGCTCACACAATCAGTACCTCAGTGCTCAAGCTATAGGCAAAAATCCGGCCTCGAATCCTCCAGAATAGCCCAACATCAACACACAGAGATCACATCTCGCCACTCGATCAGGGAATCACAAGCCATCAATGCACATCTGATACCGAGCGCTCATGCGCACATATGAACGCGTGGAAGGAATTCCAAGAGTTACTTTTCAAGCCGAATTAAGGACGCACGATAAGAATTAAAGAATGTGAAGTTTTTTCTATAGGTTCTGCAGCCTCCCGAGGATAAGTACAGACGTCTCAGTACCGACCCGCGAGACTCTACTAAACCTGCTCATGACTCATGAGACCTATGTAACCTAGGCTCTAATACCAACTTGTCACGACCCCAAACCGGACCCGGTCGTGATGGCGCCTCTCGTGAAGACAAGGCCAGCCAACATAATTCCCAAATTCAGTTTTAACAGTTTAATAAGTCAATCTACGTCATTTAACAAGATGAATCCCCAACAAGTATAGATTTGGAAAAATAAAACAAGTGCAGAAGTAAATACAGCCCGACATCGGGGTGTCACTAGTCATGAACATATACCAAGGTCTAAATATAACAAGAGTCTAAAAATGTACTAAATACAGTAATGAAATGAGAGAAAGGAAACAGTGCTGCGAACGTCACGCAACCACCTTGCTAACTCTGATGACTCCGCATTTGAGCAATCAACACCCGCTACCGGATTTCGAAATACCTAAATCTGCACACGAGGTACAGGGGGTAATGTGAGTACTCCAATCCAGTAAGTAATAAGAGTAAATAAAGATTGAGCAGTAGGAAACGATGAATCCATATTTATGATAAACTCAATAAGCACAACAGGCTTTCAAATCAGAATACGAGTCAATCGTCTCATTTAAAAATCCAGCTTTTGGTAAAAAATCATTTAAAAATGCTTTCCAACAGTTTCCATATGGGTTCAACGCTATTTATCATAAAAGAGATGAAAACCATAATCGGCCCCTCGGGCAAAATATAGTTCGTATACAGCCCCTCGGGCAAAAACAGAAATTTATACCCATTTCATAACTTAAAAACTTCAGTTTGAATGAAAGTTGTTTAAAGCATTTGCTCAACATTTTCAATAGAGGCTCGATCTAAAGATGAGTGAAAGTAGTAATTAAATAAACATATTCGATAAAAACTCACTTTAAGGGGGAGTGAAAAAATAGTAAGTTCATAAACATGCCCCTCAGGCAAAACATCACTCATAAACATGTATATCTATAGCCCCTCGGGCAAGCCTCTCAGTCACTCATGACTAACTCTTACCGGTCAGCGTTCACGCTCAACACTCACACTCAATAGGTATCATATAGTAACCACCGCAACGTGTAGCCCGATCAATATATCGCTGCGACATGCAGCCTGATCCATATATATAGTCGACTGCTCTCACTGGGGGTGTACATACTCCGAAAGAGCTCCTACAGCCCAAGCGCTATACCGCTGTGACGTGCAACCCGATTCATATACATATCGCTGCGGCGTGCAGCCCGATCCATATAAATAGCCACACACCCACACATATATATATATTGCTGTGGCATACATCCCGATCCATAGATATATAATCCTCACAACCATGCCCTCGGCCTCTCTCAGTCATTAACCTCACAATCAAACTCTCGGTCTATCTCAGTCATCAACCTCACAATCGGACCCTCGGTCTATCTCAGTCATCAACCTCACGATCACTCGGACCATCAATAAAAAAGGAACTCAACCCAAATAGTTTTCATATTTTTAAGAAATAAAGTGATAAAACCAAATTTAAACAATAAACAGGTAAAACATGACTGAGGATATGCTTTCAAAACAAATTGAGTGAGGAAAAATAGTGAAAGTGCCCCTAAGGGTCTCAACAGGTTGACACAAGGCTCCAAACATAGCATACAACCCAAAATATAATATTAATATGTAGAACATGGAATATCATAAGATTTATAATCAAATACGCGACTTAACAGTGGTACGAGACGGACTAAGTCACAATTATCAACGGTGCACAACTCCACGCTCGTCATCTAGCGTGTGCGTCACCTCAAAGTAATACAACAATGTGTAATCTGGGGTTTCAAACCCTTAGGATAGTATTTACAATCATTACTTACCTCGATCCGGTCCAAACTCTAGCCCGCGATGCCTTTAACCTCACAAATCGACCTCCGGATGCTCCAAATCTAGCCACAATCAGTACATAACTATTAAAATATGCTAAGGGAATAAAGCCCACTCGAAAATATCCGATTTGCATCAAAAATCACGAAATTGCTCAAACCCGGCCCTTGGCCCATGTCTCGGATTCCGATAAATTTTACATCAATAGGTTTCTTAAGCTCTCACGAGTCTATACATACCAAGAACCTCAAAATCTAACCTCAATTGCCCTTTCAAATCCTCAATTTACACTATCCAAATTCAAGTCCTAATTCCTCAATTTTAGGCTTAATTTCCATGATTAATTAGGTAGAATTCATACAAGAATCAAGTATTGTGTTCAAAAATCTTACCTCAAGGTGTTATCTCTTGAATCCCTATTCAAATCCTCTCAAAAAGCCAAAATCGTCCAAAAATGGTGAAAGTTAGCCCCAAAATCGCGGGCAATGACTATTTAAACATTCTGCCTAGGCATCAAAACCTTCTTCACGAACGCAGTCAAAGCCTCACGTTCGCAAAGCACAATCCAGCTTTGACCAAAAGTCCTTCTTCACGATCGCGTCTTTCCACTTGCGAACACGATGTTTCCTCAGACTAACCCTTCGCGATCGCGTAACCTCTCTCGCGAATGTGATGAATAAATACCCTGAAGCTCAGCTACCCAATTCTTCTTACGCGAATGTGGTCCACTTCACGCGAACGCGATGACCAATCACACAGCCCTTCGCGAACGCAGAGCCTGCCTCGCGAACACGAAGACTAAAATTCCATCCTTCACCAGCTAACCCTTCGCGAACGCGACGGCCTACCCGCGAACGCGAAGGCCATTTCTCTGCAACACAGATCAACAATTTTCTGCAATTCCAAACAATATGAAATGGTCCGATTGACCACCCGAAACTCACCCGAGGCCCTCGGAACCTCAACCAAACATGCCAATATATCCCATAACCTTATTCAAACTTGTTCCAACCTTCAGAACGCCCAAAACAACATCAAAACACCAAAATCACATTGGATTCAAGCCTAAGAATTTCAAGAACTTCTAAATTACACTTTTGATCAAATACCCAACCAAACCACGTTTGAATGACCTGAAATTTTGCACACACATCACAATTGATACAATGGAGCTACTGCAACTTCTGGAATTCTATTCCAACCCCTATATCAAAATCTCACCTATCAACCGGAAAATGACAAAATCTCAATTTCGCCAATTCAGGCCTAAACCTTCCACGGACTTCCAAAATGCATTCCGATTACGCCCTAAGTCCCAAATCAACTAAAGGAGCTAACAAAATCATAAAAATTCTGATCCGAGATCATATACCAACAAGTCAAATCTTGGTCAAACTTTTCAAATTTCAAGCTTCAAACTGAGAACTGTTCTTCCAAATTCATTTCGATTACCCTAAAAACCAAAACCAATGATTCACATAAGTCATAATCCAACATACGGGGCAAATTATGACCGAGAACTGACGAGCAAAGTGCAAAAGCTCAAAACGGCCGGTCGGGTCATTACACATATATGATGAAAATATATTCTTTTTGTGGATTCTCACGGGGAATGGTCTGAGCTTAAGCATTTATACTTGTAGCCTGAATGTGATTTTCAAGTAAGATGCTATGCTAAAGTAAAAGAAATGACATTACTCATACTGAAATTTGGTTTCATTTGGAGCTGATTTGAGGTGTTTGGGATTGAACTTTTAAAGACCCACCATTATTGAGTTTGAAGCTTTTGAATTGAAATTTCAACTTTAAGGTTTGTTGTTTGATTCAAAGTAGATATTTTAAAAATTTATTTATATTATCTTTAGAAAATTCATACTGGAGATTTTTGAAGATTTATTATTAGAAAAAAATCAAATGCACAATTGAATGACCTTGAAGTTGAAAATTCATGTAGTGGGCTTGTTGAGTTTGTAATTGTTTTGAGTTGATTCTGCTTGGGGTTTGTTTGAAATGTTTATTAGAAGTTGTAGCAAAAGCTTGAGCCAATTTGATGGAGATTTTGCATTAGAGTTATGAAGTTTGGGTTGAAATTAAATTGAACTAGCGAAGAAGATGGATTTGTATTGTATAACAAAATGGTATACATATATACCACTTTAGTATATAATTTTTGTTTTATACAATTTATTCTAATATTATACTCTTATAATATACAATATAGTGTAATATTATACCGTTATAATTTGGTCCATTTTAAATTTATTGAAAATTTTCATTGGAATCGTTTTAAATGTTTAATGGAGTTTTCATGCCTTTTTCAATTTTTTATTAAACAAAAATATTTACTTTTAAATGTTGAATGGAGGTTGTGGCTAAAGTTGAGCTAATTTGGTGGATTTGTTACACTAGAGTTGTGAAATTTGGATTGAACTAGCGAAAAAGATAAATTTATACTATATACCAAAATAGTTTACATGTATACGAGTTTAGTATAATAGAGGATTGAGTTCTTTTTTGAAGAAATGAACTATACCTATATCATGTTAGTAATGATATATATCATGTGGGTATCATAGAGGACTGACGAGTATTTTTTTTATTAAAATGAACTATTCCTCTATGATACCCTATTAGTATATGATATATACCAGGTTGGTATCTTTTTCATGGGAGCCTTTTTTATTGTTTCAATAGAGTTTTCATGCCTTTTTAAAAAAATTCTTAAACAAAAATACTTAGTTTGAAATGTTGCAGGGAGGTTATGGCTAAATTTTAAGCTAATTTGGTGGATATTTTGCACTGAAACTGTGAAATTTGGGTTGAAATTAAGTTGAGGTAGCGAAATAGAAGAATTTGTATTGTATACCAAAATGATATACTTGTATATCAGTTTGGTATCATAGAGGACTGGGCTCTTTTTTGAAGGAATTAACTAGAACTCTATCTTGTCAGTATATAATATATACCATGTAGATATCATAGAAACTGACGAGTATTTTTTTGTTGAAGGAATGAACCAGTCCTCTATGAGACCCTGTTAGCATATGCTTTATACCAGGTTGGTATCATCGAGACTGAGTATTGTTTTGGAAGAAATGTCACATTATATCATGTTAGTATATGGTATAGACCATATAGGTATCATAGAGAACTGAGTATATTTCTAGAAGGAATGAATCATACATCTATGATACCCTATTAGTATATGATAATATACCATGTGAGTATTATAGTATGCTACAGAAATATACTTCAAGTGCTAGTAATATACCATTTTTCGTATACTATATGCTAGAGTAAGTTATTTTCTGATAATTAGTATAAGAAAAATTAAATTAAATAAAATGATGTACTATATCGGTTATCTTTTTTTATTGATATAGTAAAAAAACAAGAGAAAGAAAAAAGAACACAAACAAAGAAGACAAGAAGATGTGTAGAATTAAATTATGAGGAAAATAGGAAATATAGAAAAAATAATTTAAAATAAAAATAATATTAGAAAAGGAGAAAAAAGAAAAAAATGCAATGAAAAAAAGAGAAGAAAAAACATGTATAGTGCATAAGTTTTTCTAATACTTGATTTAGAGAAAAAATGAGATAAAAGACATAAGATATATTATATAGTTATATTAAAACAAAGTAAATGAATGTTTACTATATTAATTATTTTTATTACCGTATAAAATAAAGAAGAATAAAGAAAGGGAGCGAAAAAGTGAATGTGATTAGATTATGTAGGAAAAAAAAAGAAAGAAAAAAAGTTAAATGAAATTAGTAAAGGACAAGAAATAGAGAAAAATGAACAAAAAGAAAGAAACAAAATAAAAAAAAACAAAGGAGCCAAAATTGAGTATGGAATCAAATTATGGTTAAGAAAAAGAAAATCTAAAACAATATGAATGAAAAAACATAACAGAAAGGGATAAAGAGCAAAAAATAACGAAAAAGAACAAAGAAGGAGAAAAAAATGTCAATTACCCACTGTTGCGACCAACACACACAATATACGACGTCGTCAAGTAATAAAGTGACTAAAAATCGGATGTCGAACCCACAAGGACTTATGATTAACTATTAACTAAATTAGACTATCCTAACTATCTAAACAAGAATTAACCCTAGAAGTATTTGATTCTAAACTAATTAAAATAAAGAAAAACAAATAGTAAACTCTGAACAAAAGGATAGCAGATTTTTATGTTATCAATGCGATGAAAACGATCTAGGGTTATGGACTATCTAAAAATCCTATTGTATTCTTCAATTGAATTGACTAACTAATTCATCTAGCTTATTGGTTGACAATGTTATTGCTCATAAGAATCTGTCGAGTTCTTATTCGCCTATTCAAGCTAACCTAACGCCTATATGTCTATGGAATTAGAGCTAGCAAGAACGCATTTATAATTCCTATAAATTAACCAAGCAAGGCAATTAGATATATGTCTATCCTAACCGCGAATCTGTTCCCCGATGCCCAGGTTCAAGAACTTGCTCTACTCAATCCTATATGCAATCTAGAAGTCCCACTTTCGAGTTCAATTTTAGATTCGTAGATAGTATTCAATTGATGATCAAACAATTAAATAATTAAGCACAAGAATGAATAAATAAACTAATATGATAATCAATAAACCAAAATCAATATCCAAATAACAATAGTCATGAAATAATCACAACCCCAGAATGTGAAGTTTAGTTCCGCATAGACATGATAGCCAAACAACAAATCATACAAAAAAATATAAAAATTACTAAGTTTGGTAGAAGAAAGGATGAAACCCGGTCTCCACAACGGCTCTGTGCTCTCCGTAGGTCAAAAGTCTGTCCTAGAAAACATTTCCCCTCCCCAAAATAGGTTTAGGTTAGGTTTTATATGAGTTGGGGACGTCTTGGGGTCGAAACAACCGAGTCCAAATCGAAATAGGACATGTTCACATTTTGAGCGTTCAGGGCAGCGTGGGGCGCTGGCCCTGGGCTCAACTTTTTAGCATTCTGTTTTGAGCGCCACAGGTAGCGCCACATGCTGCCTGTGGCCCTCAAATGTACATTTTTGCCTTTTCTTCCCATTTCACTCCAGTTCGCGCACTTTCGTCCTAAATCCCATCCGAATGATTCTTACACATAGAAATATCACAAATTAGCACAAATTATTATATTATATATCCGAAATCTATGAGACATAAGCACAATGTGAGGCAATATATGTAAACATATGCACACTTTAAGCCAAACATCAACACCCCACACTTAAACGTTGCTCGTCCTCGAGTCAACCAAGAAATAAATCTATCTTTGAGCACTCTGAACCAATGACCATGGTTGATAGTAACAATTAAACTCTAGCATATGCAATCACCACACACTCCCTTTTGCTTATGCCATTATTCAAAAATATTCAAATAAAGACAATATGCTCACAATAATCCTAGCCTCAAAAACTGACTCAATGTCACAATGCACTCATGGCTTGAACATCCAACATCCTAGAGAAGTTTAATAATGTTACCTATCCCTCGTGAAACCATGTGCCCACACAAAAAAAAGCAAAGAGAGTAAAATCAATCCACACATTCGAATCTCATGCTCACATATATGCGCTCTCTCTCTCTCTCACAAAGAAGTCACATGCATGCAATTGTTACCATAGGCTTGCCCTTAATGTAAATCTCTACTAATGTAAGCTCTCTCGATCTAAAATCAATTGGTACTTTTTCATGGTTGTAATGTGGGCTAAGAGACGGGTAGGATATATTTAAGGAATAGTGACTCACCCTCCTAAGCACTTTAACACATCAGAAAATTACTTTAAGCGTATTTTTTTTCAGCACCACTTCAATTTCACAAACAACATCACCCCCAAAAACGTTCCCTTCTTCTTTAAGCACTACTTTAATTCATATCCACTAGCAAGAATAAGACAATAATTTATTCATCTCTATTTTTCCTTATTTTTTTTCCAGATTTTTCTCTCCTTTTTCCCAACTATTTTTTTCTTTTAATTTCCGCTAGTGGTATATTATTTTATAAAATAAGTGTACCTTTCTTCCTTTCATTGGTTTCACTCAAAATCCACCCCACACTAAGTCCCTTATTACTTCTTTTAGTGCTCATTTCACAATTAAAGTGCTTTAAGAGGTAAAATGATCAAAACAATATCAATTAAAATAAAAGGGTATAGGCTCGTAATGCGGGTATCAAATAAAAGTCTATAGGCTCAAAAGAGGTAACTGGGGATAAATTTTATTTATGGTAAGCAATAAGCTCAAAAATATCAAAGAAAGACTAAAATCATTTCTCAAACTGAGCATCACCAAAAATTTCTCTTCAACTCACATACCGGGCAAGTTCTAGACTCAATCACAATAACATGGACTACAAAAACCTTACAACACATGGCACATGACTCACTAGGGGCGGTCCCATTCCGACTCTCAAAAAATACAAGTATTTACGGAGCCACGAGATATTAAGCATTAACCACAAAGTGAACACAAGTCAAGAAAACGAGACATAGTCGTCACAAAACATGTTATCCAAGTAAGCAAGGCATCACCAATCATAGAAAAGATGCTACACATGCCAAAGTATAAATATGCTACTATCAAACAAGTCAAGGGAGCCTAGGTTCATCATTTTTACTCCTTTATTCCCTAAATATCTAATCTACTCTAAAAATACAAAATACTACCCGGTTCAAAATACATCCCATGAAAAATGTCACAACTCTAAACTCAAACCTGTCATGATGGCACCTATCAATAGTACTAGACCAGTTGACTATCAAATACTACAATTATTCATTAAAAGATATGCCAAAAGAAATCTTGTATAGCAGAATTTCATAAAAGAAATAAGAGTTGAACTCAAAATAGAAATGCGGAAAGTAAAGCCCCAAGCATCGGGGTGTCATTGAGTCATGAGCCACTACTACCAATTGTTCTGATAACAACAAGACTAACATAGTCTAGAAAAAAAATCCAAAATACAACTACGGAGAATATAGAGAAGAAGAAAGCAGGTCTGCGGTCACCAGACAACTATCTTACTATCTCTAGTGATCAGCAACAAAAAATAATCAGCAGCCGCTACTGTGGCCAGAGATACCTGGATCTACACACAAGGTGCAGGGGGTAACGTGAATACCCTACCTCAATAAGTAACAAGTCCAAACTATGGACTGATATGTAATGATGAACTTAACCTCAACAGGTAAAACAGAAAAGAGTGTACAGAAATTTAGGCATGCTTTTAGGCAAATATACAGCACAAGCGGTTAAGTAAATACAAGTATGAACAATGTAAGGTATACAACCAACAAATCTCTACATGCCAATGCACAGAGTGTATGAAATGCACAATGTACTTCTATTCTCAAGTGCTCAACTACTCGGCACTGTATATGGCCATACGGGCCAGGAAAGATCCATCCCGGAATATATACATTACTGACAACAGTCACTTAGTACTGAGGAAGGCCAATCTAGCCCTACAGAGAAGATCCATCTCCAGGTATAAATGCTTCGGATAAGATCCATGTCCAGGGAATATCCATCCCTCAATAATATCAACTACGCTCACTGCGGGTGTGTTACAAACTTCAGAGGGGCTCCTGCAGCCCAAGCACTACCTAGACACCATGTGTCCCAAGAAACCCACTGAACTGAGCCAAAACTCACACTTGGAAAATATAGCATAAAGCTTCTCCTCCCTCAACCGCTGCAACACGATCCACAAATGTTGTGCATGCTCCTCCTGGCTACTAGAGTATACCAAGATATCATCAATGAATACAATAACAAATGAGTCGAGATAAGGCTGGAACACACTATTCATTAAATGCATGAACGCTTCTGGGGCATTGGTCAGCCCAAAAGACATCACAAAGAACTCATAATAACTATATCGGGTCCTGAAAGCTGTCTTAAGAATGTCCGAGACTCTAATCTTTAACTGGTGATACTCTGACCTCAAATCAATCTTAAAAAACACCCTTGCTCCCTAAAACTAGTCAAATAAATCATCAATACGGGGTAAGGGATAGTTATTCTTGATTGTGACTTTGTTCAATTGCCTGTGATCAATGCACATTCTCATGGTGCCATCCTTCTTCTTCACAAATAGAACTGGTGCACCCCAAGGTGATACACTAGGCCGAATAATCCCCTTATCAAAGAGTTCCTGAAGCTGCTCCTTCAATTCCTTTAACTCCACCGGTGCCAAGCGATACAATGGAATAGAAATGGGCTGAGTGCCCGACACCCAATCTAATACCAAAGTCAATATCCCTATTCGGCGGCATGCCCGACAGGCTTGTAGGAAACACATTTGGAAAATCCCTCACCACCAGAACTGAATCAATAGTAGGAGTCTCTACAATGACATCCCTTACAAAAGCCAAATAAGAAAGACAACCCTTACCAACCATCCACTGGGCCTTCAAGAATGAAATCACTCTACTGGGAACATAATTTGACAAATCTTGCCACTCAATCCATGGCACTCCTAGCATAGCCAACGTCACCGTCTTAGCGTGACAGTGTAGAATAGCATGACACAGAGACAACCAATCCATGCCCAATATTACATCAAAGTCAACTAACTAAGCAGCAGCAGATCCACTCTAGTCTCTAGTCCCCCAATAGTCACTACATATGATCGATATACACGGTCCACAACAATAGTATCGCCCACCGGTATAGATACATGAACATATAAAACAAGAGACTCGTGGGGTGTATCCAAATAATGAGCAAAATACGATGACATGTATGAAAAAGTGGAACCAGGATCAAATAATACAGAGGCATCACTATGGCAAACTAAGATAATACCTGTGATCATAGAATCTGAAGCAATAACATCTGGTCTAGTAGGGAGTGCATAGAAATGGGGCTGAACGCCACTTGATCGGCCTTCCCATATAGGGCGACCCCTAGATGACTGACCTTTACCCGAGCTGGCTAGGCGAGTGATGAAGTAACTGGTGCTGAAGCTAAAGGCTGACTCCTTTGTTGGGATGAACCTCCCGTAAAGCGGGGACAGAACCTCTTGATATGACCCACATCTCCACACTCAAAGCAATACCTACCGGCCACTGGCAATGGTGCTGAAGGGAGCCCCGCATACCGGAACACCCGCTAGAAGGACTAGGCATAGATGAACCCTGAGCTGATGGTGCACGGGACGAACTCTAAGCTGGAAGAGAATTTAGAGATGAGTGGACCTACTGAGAATTGTGAGAATCATGGCCAGATGATACGCCACGGTGAACTGGACAAGCCGTCTAAGTATGCCTGAAGGGATGGCCCCTACTGTGGTAAAATCGACCTCCCGAAGGAACACCACCAAAACTACCGGATCTACGAGGCCTCTCTCTCTACTCACTCCCGTCGGCAAACCGACTCTATATCCTGAGAAATGTCAACAACCTCCTCAAAAGAAGCACCAGATACCCTCTCTCTTGTTAGAAGAATCCGCAGTTGATAAGTGAGGCCATCAATGAACCTCTTGATCCTCTCCCTATCTGTGGGAACCAACTAGATAGAATGATGGGCCAACTCAGAGAATCTCATCTCATACTGTGTCACAATCATATCATCATGACACAACTGTTCAAACTACCTATGTAGCTCCTCTCTAGGGGACTGCGACACATACTTCTCTAGGAAGAGAATAAAAAACTCCTGCTACATAAGTGGCGCTGCACCAACCATCCTACACCTCTCACCAAGTGAAGGCAACTCCAGTGAACTGAAATGTAGTGAACGAGACCCCACTAGTCTCCAGAATACCTGATTTATGGAGCATCTTCTGACACTTGTCTAAGAATTCCTAGGCGTCCTCGCCCTCTGCACTGCTGAAAGTCGGAGGCTAAAATCTACCAAATCTCTCAAATCTACATTGCTCGTCATCAAGCATGACAGGAATCACATAGTCCTAAGTAGGTGCAACCGGCTAGGTTGCTGGTGCCCCCAATATCTGAAGTCCCTGAACAACCTGCTCGGTATGCGGGCGGTAGGAGTCTGAGTGCCTCCCCCGACTTGGAAAGTGGCTGCTGTATTAGAAACAGAGACTGCTTGAGCAATACTGGTGCACACGGTCAGAATCTGAGCTAAGGTCTCCTGAAGACTTGGAATCACGAGGGGCATAGCTGGTGCCTGAGCTGGTCCCGCCGGTGCATCCACAATTGGAACATGATCCTACACTAGGGTAGCTGGTGGATTTGCAGGTGCTACCCTAGCTGCTATGTGATCTACACCCCTGCCCCTACCACAACCTCTACCGTGACCTTGACCTCTTGCGGCCCCAACTGGTGGTACTGATAGCTGCTGATCAGAGCCAACCCTGCAGTACTACAAAGTAGCAAGAGTGGTCGAAGCAGCTTTTACCCGAGAAGGTCGGGATCGATTTTCATAGGAAGCTAGAAATGGGAATTGAGTTTCTATATAAATAGGAGATGCGTAATTGCTCTTAATTGCACTTCTAATCATAGTTGGTTTTGATATTACTTCTAAATTTATACTAATAAGATGCTAAATTAAGCTAAGTTAAACTAAGAGTAAGATACTTGAAGGGTTGTCTAAATAGTTAAAAGGCACTAGGGGAGTGACTTTCTCCTAGGTGGATACTTGACGGTTCTCGAGTCTAAGGCTAGGTTGTCATGTTGGGGATTATGATATAACCATTTCACGATACTTCTCACTCTATACCTCTCGATAGTTTGAGTGATTTTGCCCTAATTGACTTTCTCAAGACCAACTGGGTATGATAATTTGTGCAAGCAATTTAGGTTCAAGTCGGGTATTACTATTTCTAGGTTTAACCCTTTAATTGGGGCTATCAATCTCTTGAATACGCCCCAATTCCTTGGACTAATTTTCCTAGACTCAGGTTCTCTTTTTCAAGAAGAACCCAACTCAAATAGGCACAAATTAGTGTTTGCAACCATTAATTCTACATTAAAACCATAAATTAGTCCAAATATCAAACACCCATAGACATTCAAGCCTTAAAACACAAGACCCATCAAATACCCACACTAGGGTTGAGCCACAACCCTAGCTAATAGGTCTAGCTACTCATGATAATAGAAGAAAACAAAGAAATAGATGAAGAAAAACCCATAATATTTAATTACAAGCTAAAACTTGAAGATTCAATGATGAAACTATTGTAAAATTACTCAAAAATGGTAAAGGAACACTGTTCACGAGCGCAGCCCAACGTTAAAATACAACTCATGACCTAAAAATAGGAAAAGAAACTATTTATACTAGGCCAAATGTTCTGAACAAAAATACTCCTGCGGGGGTAGTGCGGTCCGCACAAAATTGAATGTGGCCGCGCTGAGGCTTCTTGGATTTGACCTCTGCTCTCTGAACTTGTCCACCGCGGGCTGCACAAAATGCACCGTGACCGCGGTGGCTTCTATTGCGGTCCGCACAAAAAGAACCGGACCGCACTGGAAATGATTCCCCAAATTGGCAACTCTCTGAACTCCAGCTTTGCGGACCACACAATATCGAGTGTGGCCGCGATGAAGCCAATGCGGTCTGCACAAATTGATTTGCGGCCGCATTGCTTGAGTGTTTGAAATGAGCATGTCTCTGAACTTCCTCATTGCGGACCGCACAGAATGGAGTGCGGCCGCATTGGACCTGTTGCACTGTGCTTGATACTTGTGCATGTTTCACTCCTTTTTGAGCTTGTTTTCACGAATTGTCACCTTGTTGACCAAACCCTGCAAACAAGTACAATATGTAAGCCTTTGGAACTATTTTGTACACATTTTTAATCAAAACTCAAGTAAGGAGTGTAAAATGCATCATAATCCCTAGTTATCAACTCCCCCAAACTTAAGCTTTTGCTTGTCCTCAAGCAAATAAAATAAGACCCACCCCTTAAGAGTAAATCCAATAAAATTCAGCTGACCTAAAGTGACCTCATCTATCCTTAATTGGGACTAACAATTGTCCTCAATTCAAATGAATCATTAACAACATTCGACGTTTTAAACACCATGGATTTAGTGTGACACAAGAGTATCAAGAGTTGACTCAACACATCAAAGAAGCTCTTTCTACTACCTTGGTCATTGTGGAACCCAAACTCACACATCCTCAACTCTCCCTATGCAAACCTCACCTTTAGGATTGTAGCACTCAGAAAGAGGTTAATGCAAATACACTCATCTCTCTCAAAAAAGAGTCACAAGTTCGGCTCTAAGTACCATATGCTTGCCCCTTTTGTAAGTCACCACTAATGTAAGCTTCATTCAACTCAAGATCATATAGGGCTTTTGTGGAGATATAGTGAAGGCTTTTGGTTTAGGGTAGGAAATGTTTGGTCTAAGTAGGTTCCATCTTCCCTTTAACACTTATTTTGCTTCATTTTGGCACATATTCTCTTGACTTTTTAAGTCATTTAACTTCTTTCTAAGGGGTTGGAGAGACACATCGTCACTCTTTCTTGTTCATTTCAAATCTTTTTCTCCTTTATCAACTTTTCACACCTTTCATCTATTTACTTTTATTGAATCCATTCATTCTTTTCTACATTGATCATTCTTTTTGTCTTTTTGGTTTTCTTTATTTTTTCATTGCCTTTTCTTTTCTTCATTTTGTATCTTTTACCACTTTGTTGCATTCCTAGTCTCTCTCCCCAAACTTATGCTTTTGCCTTGTGCTAAGGAAAGATCGGGTGCCAAGAGAAGGTATTTTTAGAACGGGTAAAGGCTTGTATCGTGGTTTTTAAAAGAAAAAGGTCTAAGGCTAAAAAAGGTTAGGTTTTATCATTGGTAGGTTATGGAAGTGTTCAAGATATCATTCGGATCAAGAAGAGCCTATAATCACATCTCAAGTCAAATTACACTTAAGATTTCTCCTAAACAAACATTCAGGGCAAGTTCTAGACTAATGGCTCGGGACTTGGACTTGCAATTCAAATTCCCACCACACAAGCTATGAAATTGCTAAAGAAACAGAGTCGGGGGCCCACAACAACCTTAGTTGAGATTTGAGCAACACAATGGTCCCAAAAAACTACTTGATGATTATCGGTCAACACAAGAGTCTCAAGGTCACCACTTTCACCATCCTATACACAACAATTTGCTTTTGACCATAGGATCTAAGGCAAATGTGTTAGGCCCAGGTGAAGCTTTGCTTGAGGCACCCTTACCAACTTGCTGCTAAAAAGAAAAAAGAAAATAGACTCAAACCCTTAAGAAGGTTGTCATACCATCCATCACCGGGAAGAGCCACTCGGTTCACACAAACTCTACCTTTGGAAAGAACCGTGGCATTAAGAAAACCAAAGGCTTATTGCACGCAAAAACTCAAAACAATAAGCTACTAAAATAAAATAAGAAGCTATGAAAGGAAAAATGTGGAAAGTAAAAATGAATATTTATAAGAGGGGAGTTAGTCGAATATACAATAGGGAGAATGGATATATACATAAGAACGTAACTTTATATATAGACCCAAAAGTAAAAAGTACGAAAAGTGCAATAAAATGATAAAGTTATATACATACCAAAGGTAAAAACAAAGCAAAAAGAAAAAATATTGTCATATATACAGTCATCCAAATAGGGCTACCCCTTCAAATGATGTCCTCAATGCTAACTAGCCAAAATAAGCACAAAATAAGAAAGAGAGGAAAAAGAAACTCCCTATTGGCCCTCCGTCTGCATAGGGTCCTAAGTCTGGGTCCTTGGGTCCTCAGTCTACTCAGGAACCTATGACCGGCTCCCTGTACTCTGTGCCTCCACTGGGACCTGGGCCTGGACAAATCCTGGGCCTGTACTGGAATCTGGGGCTGGCCAGAGGAACCTCCCTGTGGGTCCTCCAACTCTATAATAGCATCGTCAGTACGGGGGATCACCCTCTTCCTCTTGGGTGGCCTCTCTGACTCATGATCTGGCTGGGGCTGGGCTGCTGAAGTCGGGTCATGCAATAACAGATCCAGAGGTAGGTGATCCGCCTTCAACCTCTCTACCTCCATCCTTAGCTCCTTCACTGACTCTTTTGAAGCCCGAGTCTTTCTCATTTTCTTCACCTCCCTAGAAAGCTCCTTCAATGCCTTTCCATGAGAATCAACAACATCTATAAGCTTCTTTTGGTTATCCAGAATCTCATTCAAAGTGTCCTCCACTGACTGTGGGACCTGTAGCAGAGGAGGTGCTGACTGGGCTGCCACAGTAATAGATAGTACATACATCTTAGAAGTGACTGTCTGCATCCAGTTGTTGATGTTGGCGAGGGTTTGGCTCAGGCGGTGGGCAGTCAAGGGATATACAATAGATGAGGGTATCTCTGGAGCTGTAGAAGTGGATGGTCTTGGGGCCATGTCTACTATGGTAGAAGGAGGCTGAGTAGGAGCCACTACCACTACTGGCTCTTCAGACTGGCCAGTTGAAGTAGTGGCTTCGCCCTTGGGGTTGTCGGGACCCTTGGTGCTGTACCAGGAGAACAATGCCTTTGCTTTCACTTTCATATCAAATCTCTGCTTCTCCACATCAAGGTCCTCAAAGTACATGGTCAGAAAGTTGGGGAAGGGATAGGATCTGTCACCTTCGTTCACCACCCATATAATTACCTGAGATATCACATTCCAGATGTTGATGGGGTACCCCGCCATGATCGATGCCACCAATATAGCCTGGTGGATAGGAAGTGAGTTTTCGTGGGTGGTGGGGTCTAGCCTGCTACACATAAATGTTTCCCACCCTTTAGCTTCAAAGTTTAGTGTCCTCCTCAGAATTCTCACTCTCGCAGTCAACCAATCTGGGGTGGTACCTGGGATTTCCAAGTACTCTGCCATTCAAGGATGAGCAACCTCACCTAATGCCACCTTTTATAAATACAATGACTCATCCTCCTCTGGGAGGCCCAAGTAATTATTTATTGT
This sequence comes from Nicotiana sylvestris, assembly GCF_000393655.2. Taxonomy (NCBI): domain Eukaryota; kingdom Viridiplantae; phylum Streptophyta; class Magnoliopsida; order Solanales; family Solanaceae; genus Nicotiana; species Nicotiana sylvestris. The sequence goes on along the minus strand of NC_091064.1, from coordinate 199,849,996 downwards.
CTTGCATCAAATTTCACCTTCAAGTTCCGCACTTTGGTCACTGTGGTGCCCTTTTCTATTTGGGCAACATTCGTGTAAAACTCCTTCACCAAGTGCTCATTGGCATCCTCCATATGGCCTATGAAATAATTCCAGCCTGCTCTTGCTCTGAACTGCCTCAACACATTGGGGTTGTGAGGCAAAAGGTCTTGGGTAATGAATTTCCTCTCCGGTATTAACTTCCTCTCGGGCCACCATTCTCTAAACTTGTGGTAGACGACCTTGCTCACAAATCTATCCTGCCATGCCTCCGGATTTCTTGTTCTCTCTACCCCTCCTACTTGGGGCTCACCCCCTCCTACTTCTTCCCCTTCTTCTTCTATGGGCCCCTTCCCGGATAATGAAGCTATAAGAGAGGTGGAATATTCATTGCTACTGCCTGCAGCTGAGCTCTCAGACAACTCAGAATATATGTGCACTAATGCTTGGGCAGTGGAAGAGACCGAAGGTGTATCCCTCAACCTATTCCTCTCCAGCTAGTCAGGAACATACTCTGGCACAGAGTCTGACGATGCCTCCCGGGAAGGCTCGTATTCACTCCCGAATTAGTCAATGGCTCTATCAACAGCCTTTATGAGCCTCCGGGTGCTTTTGATGTTTTTTCGGGCTTGCGAGGTCAATCTTATCATGCCCCATCCCCTACCCCGGGAGGACTCTTTTTTCCCTGATAGTTTATCACCTTTGCCTTGTGATTTCACCATGATATGCAAAGATAATACAGTTGAACTTTGTTAGTATCAGCAAAGTCAGTGAAGTATTGCAGAAAACTTGCAGACATTCAGAAGTTGCAGATCGCGGACTGCACAAAATGAAGTGTGGCCGCAAAGAAGCTACCGCGAACCGCACAAAATGCATTGCGGTCCGCATTGAGGCACCGCGGACTGCACAAAATCCATTGTGGTCGCGGTTCTCACTTGTCAGCATATAGAACATTTACCACCGCGGTCCGCATAAAATGGCACTGCGGACCGCACAGAGGCACCGCAGATTGCACAAAATGCACTACGGTCCGCATTGAGTACCCAACAACAATACCAACCTAGGGTTCAAGTTTTTCATGTTTTTAGTCCAATTTTTCATCTATTATTTATTCCCTAGGTGTTGAATCAGTGTTTTAACTAATTAGTCCTAATAAAAATAGGATTAAACGAACCTATGCTACAGAATTAAAAGAAAAACGGGAAGAAAAGAAGAAAAACTAAGAAAAAATGAAAGTCAAAAGAAAATAGCAAGATTAAACAACTAAGAAGGAATTAAAGTTACCAGAAGTGAGATGCACTGATGATTAATTGAGACTTAGCAGTTGAATTCGTGCAATTAAATTTTAAGGTCTGAGAGTAAAAGGTCAAAACGATCAAACTGAGGGCCTCAGGTCCTATTTATAGAAAAAGGACCTAGGGCCCATCTCACCTACCCATCACGGATTGCACAAAATGGCACTGCGGCCGCAGTGGTCCACCGCGGACCGCACAAAATGCATTGCAGCCGCGGTGGAAAACTTCAGAGACTCCCCATTTCTGACCAAATCACTCTGCGGTCTGCATTGAATTCTTTCTCCCGCACAAAAACCTTTACGGCCACACAAAATGAAGTGCGGTCCGCATTGCAAACTTCAAAGAGTGATCATTTTTCCAAACTTGGTCCTGCACTGCCTCAAAACAATCCTACAATATCTCACAACCAATCAGTCCAAAAATAAATCCTACACTATAAAGAGAATCAAAGAAAAACAAAAAAAAAAGACACATGGGTTGCCTCCTAAGAAGCGCCTGATTTAACATCGTGGCACGACACAGGTTACCATCAAATCACTTTAGATGAAGAAGTGTCACCACGTAGCTGTCATCAATCTTGCCCATGTAGTGCTTGACCCTATGCCCGTTAACTCTGAAAACCTCCCCATTTTTGTTCTTCAAGTCAAGTGCACCAAATGGAGTCACAAACACCACTTCAAAAGGGCCACTCCATTTCAACTTAAGCTTTTCCGGAAACAGACGTAACTGAGAATTGAACAAGAGAATCAAATCACCCACTTTGAACTCCTTGCAATGAGCATATTTATCATGAAGGTACTTCATCTTGTCCTTGTACAAGGACGAACTGAAGTAGGCATGAAATCAGAATTCATCAAGTTCATTAAGCTGCTCCACACGAAGATTTGGTGCCATATCCCATTCAAGATTCAACTTCCTCAAAGCCCACATGACCTTATGCTCTAACTCAACTGGTAGATGGCAAGCTTTCCCAAACGCCAACCAATACGGAGACATATCAATCGGAGTCTTGTAAGCAGTCCTATAAGCCCAAAGAGTATCATCCAACTTCTTTGACCAATCAGTCTTATTTGCATTGACCGTCTTTGACAATATACTCTTGATTTCCCTGTTTGAGACTTCAACTTGGCCACTCGCTTGAGGATGATAAGGAGTAGAAACTTTGTGGTTGATACCATACTTCGCAAGCAAAGTGTCAAAAGCTCTATTACAAAAATGAGACCCCACATCACTTATGATTGCACGAGGAGTACCAAACCTTGTAAAAATGCTCTTCTTGAGAAATGCAACAACACTCCGGGCCTCATTGTTGGGTAAAGCCATGGCTTTAACCCACTTTGAAATAAAATCAACCGCTACAAAATGTATGTGTTCCCACACGAGCTCACAAACGGGCCGATAAAATCAATGCCCCATACATCAAAAATATCAACTTCAAGAATGGTATTGAGAGACATCTCATCTTTCTTCGAAATTCCACCCGCTCTTTTACATTCGTCACACCTTTTCACAAGTTCACTTGCATATTTGTACAAAATTGGTCAATAAAACCCGCAACTAAAAACTTTTGAAGCCGTCCTTGCCCCGCCATGATGGCCATCATAGGGAGAGGAATGACAAGCCTCTAAGATACTCAATTGCTCCTCCTCCGGGACACACCTTCGGATCACACCATCTGTGCAAATCTTCAACAAGTACGTCTCATCCCAATAGAAATCCAAACTATCCTGTTTGAGCTTCTTCCTTTGGTTAGAAGAGAGCTCACACGGGATTATACCACTCACAAGGAAATTAGCAACGTTCGCAAACCATGGCATACCATTCACCGACACCGAAAGGAGTTGTTCGTCGGAAAATGAATCATTGATGTCATCACGAGGCCTACCCTCCTCCTCCAATCGGGACAAGTGGTACGTCACTTGGTTTTCACTACCTTCGGTCCACAATCTCCAAATCAAACTCTTGAAGTAACAAGACCTATCGCATCAGTCTAGCTTTGGAATCCTTCTTCGTCATCAAGTACCGGAGTGCGGCATGATCGGTATGGACTATGACCTTGGCACCCATAAGATATGGCCAAAATTTCTCCATTGCAAACACAATAGCCAAAAGCTCTTTCTCAGTCACCGTGTAGTTCACTTGAGCATCATTTATTGTCTTGCTTGCATAGTATACCAGATGAAACATTTTGTTCACTCTTTGACCCAAAACCACCCCAACTGCAACATCGCTCGCATCACACATGAGCTCAAAAGGCAAGCTCCAATTGGGAGCGGTAATAATAGGAGTGGTGGTCAACTTGTGCTTGAGAAGTTCAAAGGCTTGCATACATCTCTCATCGAACACGAACTTGGCATCTTTTTCCAATAACTTGCATAAGGGATTCACTACCTTCGAAAAGTCTTTGATAAATCTCCGGTAGAACCCCCCATGCCTAAAAAAACTTTGAACTCCCTTGATAGAGGTAGGGGGAGCCTTGAAATTACATCAATTTTTGCTTTGTCTACCTCTATACCATGCTTTGAAATTTTATGCCCAAGAACTATGCCCTCTTCCACCATGAAGTGGCATTTCTCCCAATGAAGAACAAGATTGGTTTCTTCACAACGGGCCAACACTCTATCAAGATTTTTCAAACATTCCTCAAACGAATCACCTCCAAGATATCTTCCACCATATCGGTGAAAATGGCCATCATACACCGCTGAAATGTAGCCGGTGCATTAAACAACCCAAAAGGCATCCGAGAAAATGCAAAGGTGCCATATATACAAGTGAATGTGGTCTTCTCTTGATCTTCCGGAGCAATCAATATTTGGTTGTATCCAGAATACCTATCCAAGAAATAGTAGAAGGCACGCCCAGCAAGTCGATCTAATATCTGATCAAGAAAAGGTAATGAAAAGTGATCCTTGCGGGTCACTTTATTCAACTTGCGATAGTCCATGTATACCCTCCATCCAGTGACGGTCTTGGTAGGAATCAACTCATTTTGCAAATTTGCAACCACGTTCATGCCACCATTCTTCGTTACACATTGCACCGACAAAGTCCAAGAGTTATCAGAGATGGGGTACACAATCCCAACATTCAACCACTTGATCACCTCCTTTTTCACAACTTCTTGCATTGCCTTGTTCAACCTCCTTTGATGTTCCAAGGAGGGCTTTGCATCATCTTCTAGAATAATCTTGTGTATACAGAATGCGGGCATTATCCCCCAAATATCAGTTAAAGTACAACCAATTGCTTTGTTCCGCTTTTGAAGCACCGCCAATGTGGCATCAACCTGCATGTTAGTAAGACAAGAAGAAAGAATAACTAGCAAATTTGAACTAGGGCCTAAGAACTCATACCTGAGTTGTGGAGGCAACGACTTTAACTCTAACACCGGAGGTTCCTCAATTGAAGGTTTTGTTGGTGGAGTCTTCCTATTTTCAAGATCCAAAGATAGTTTCCTAGGCTCATAGGAGTAAGAGCCCATACCATGTAAAGCATTCACACACTCCACTCGGCCTTCATTATTATTTACATCAAGATTCAACAAGACTGCTTCTAGAGGGTCCTCACATTGATCATTGCACTAGTATCATCAACTATCACTGATGTGACAAGGTCCACAAAAGAGCACACCTCAGAACTGTTGGGCTGCTTCATTGACTTGCACACATGAAAGACCACTTTCTCATCACCCACCCGAAAGGTGAGTTCCCCTGCTTCCACATCAACTAAAGCCTTCCCAGTAGCAAGGAAAGGTCTTACCAATATGATTGGAACTTCATAATCTACCTCACAATCTAAGATCACAAAATCAGTTGGCAAGATAAATTTGTTCACCCGGACAAGGACATCATCAATAATACCCAATGGTCTCTTCATAGTTCTATTCACCATTTGCAATCTCATGGAAGTCGGCCTCGGTTGACCAATAACTAAAGTCTTGAAAACTGAGTAGGGCATCAAGTTGATACTTTTCCCCAAATCACATAGAACCTTAGCAAAGTCCGCACTCCCAATGGTGCAAGGAATGGTGAAAGCACCGGGATCTTCAAGCTTCGGATCCATTGAGTGCACTATTGCACTAACTTGGTGGGCCATCTTGATAGTTTCGCAGTCCATGGATTTTTTCTTTGTCACCAAGTCCTTCATGAATTTAGCATAGCCCAGCATTTGTTCTATAGCCTCTACCAAAGGCACATTAATGGATAAGCTCTTCATCATATCAATGAACTTTTTAAACTGATTATCATTTTCTGCTTCGCGAGTCTTTGAGGATAAGGTGGAGGTGGCCTTGGCAAAGGAGCCTTGGCTTTAGGCACAATCATTTCCGATATGTCTATTACGTGTTCCCTAGACAGGTTCACATCATTCTGAGTCTCCACCTCGGCATCTTGAATATCAATCCTCACTTCTTCATTCACGTTTTCATCAATCACATTTTCAACTACCAAAGGAATTTCATCTTCTTGCAACTCAACTTCATCACTCAAAACTGCTTTTTGCTTAGAGGCATTCATATCACCGCCTCTTTCACTTCTCGTAGTCACCACCATCACATGATTGTTCCTACCCTTCGGGTTAACTACCATATCACTTGGTAGAGCCCCCTTAGGGCGAGTATTCAAGGATTGTGAGATTTGGCCTAATTGAACCTCCAAGTTTCTGATTGAAGTGTTGTAGGACGCCAACTGAGCATCAAAGTCTGAATTCTTTTTCATCATCTGTTCAAACATCATTTCAATTCTTCCCATTTCGTTATTGGAAGAACTAGGACCTTGGGATGGAAATGGGGTGGATTGTTCGGTTGTTGGTACATTGGGGGCCTTTGAAAGCCTTGCCCCCGGTTTCTTTGATTGCCATTGTTCCAACCTCCCCGATTGTTGTTGCCATTCCAATTACCCTGGTTGTTCTGATTATTGTTCTGATTTCCCCAATTGAAATTTTGGTTGTTGTTCCCCCAGTTACCATTGCCTTGTTGTTGTTGATTGCCCCAATTTCCTTGGGGTCTCCATTGTTGTTGATTGAAAGATTGCCCCTTTGGCCTTGATAGTTGTTCACATATTGCACCTCTTCATTCTACCCATCATAACTATCATCTTGGAATTCACCACAATCATTGTCAAATTGATCCAAACTCCCCTGGTTTTGTAAACCTCTTTATTTTCTTTTGTTCACTAGTATGTTGACACCCTCCATAGCATTTACTTGGTGCAGATTTTGAACTTGTTACAACTATGTCTTTGCTAACTGGTTCATTATGGTTTTCAGCTCTTCTATAGCCTGCCCATGGGCATGTAGCTCTTTGTGCAGGTGAGTGAGCATGGGGTCACCTTGTGGTACATTGGCTCTACTTTGCAAAGCGGAGGACGTGTCAGCCATCTCGTCAAGAATGTCACAAGCCTCATCATATGACAACTTCATGAAATTTCCCCCAACAAGTTGGTTCACTATCTGCTGGTTTGTTGTGTTAATGCCCTGGTAGAAAGTCTATTAGATCATCGCCTCAGTCATATCATTGTTGGGACATTTCTTTACCATGGTTCTATATCGCTCCCAAATCTCATGTAATGGTTCGGTGGGCTCCTACTTAAAGGCTAAGATCTCATCTCTAAATGCTGCCATGTGCCCCGGTGAGAAAAACTTTGTAATGAACTTATCCGCCAACTCATCCCAAGTAGTGATGGAATGGTTGGGAAGTTGCTCAAGCCAATCCAATGCCTTCCCTCTAAGTAAGAAAGGAAATAGTCTCAACCGAAATGCATCCTCGGACACATTAGTTCGCTTGCTCCCCCAACAGGTATCCACAAAACCCTTGAGATATTTATAAGCATTCTGATTGGCAGCGCCCGTGAAATACCCACGCTGCTCCAGCAATATCAGCATCACATTGGTAATTTAAAAATTGCCCGCCCGGATCCGAGGTGGGACAATTGCACTTGCATATCCTTGGTTGGGAAGCACTCGAGGAGCCACTCTTGGAGGTGGCAGGGGAGGGTCTGGAATATTATCATTGGCCTGGCGGCCTCTCCTTTGTCCTTGAGGAACAATAGGGACCTCATCATCAACATTGTCATCTACCTCCTCCCCCGGCGGAATATCTCCAAGAGGTGGGTTGTTTGCTACCATTTTGTACCTGAAGTTGTGACACACACAAATTAGTAACACAGAAGGAAAGAAGAACAATACACAAAACTATTTAGATAGATAGCCAAAACTGTTAGCTCCCCGGCAACGGCGCCAAAAAGTGATCGGAACCAACCCTGCACTACTACAAAGTAGTAAGAGTGGTCGAAGCAGCTTTTATCCGAGAAGGTCGGGATCGATTTCCACAGGGAGCTAGAAATGGGAGTTGAGTTTCTATCTAAATTGGAGATGCGTAATTGCTCTTAATTGCACTTCTAATCATAGTTGATTTTGATATTACTTCTAAAATTATACTAATAAGATGCTAAATTAAGCTAAGTTAAGCTAAGAGTAAGATACTTGAAGGGTTGTCTAAATAGTTAAAAGGCACTAGGGGAGTGAATTTCTCCTAGGTGGATACTTGACGGGTTCTCGAGTCTAAGACTATGTTGTCATGTTGGGGATTAAGATATAACCATTGCACGATACTTCTCACTCTATACCTCTCAGTAGTTTGAGTGATTCTGCCCTAATTGACTTTCTCAAGATCAATTGGGTATGATAATTTGTGCAAGCAATTTAGGTTCAATTCGGGTATTACTATCTCTAGGTTTATCCCTTTAATTGGGGCTATCAATCTCTTGAATACACCCCAATTCCTTGTTGGACTAATTTTCCTAGACTCACTTCTCTTTCTCAAGAAGAACCCAACTCAAATAGGCACAAATTAGTGTTTGCAACCACTAATTCTACATTAAAACCATAAATTAGTCCAAATATCAAACACCCATAGACATTCAAGCCTTAAAACACAAGACCCATCAAATACCCACATTAGGGTTGAGCCATAACCCTAGCTAATGGGTCTAGATACTCATGATAATAGAAGAAAACAAAGAAATAGATGAAGAAAAACCCATAATATTTAATTACAAGCTAAAACTTGAAGATTCAATGATGAAACTATTGTAAAATTACTCAAAATGGTAAAGGAACACTGTTCACAAGCGCAACCCAACGTTAAAATACAACTCATGACCTAAAAATAGGAAAAGAAACTATTTATACTAGGCCGAATTTTTTGGACAAAAATACCCCTGCGGGGGTAGTGCGGCCCGCACAAAATCGAGTGCGGCCGCACTGAGGCTTCTTGGATTTGATCTCTACTCTCTGAACATGGCCACCGCGGGCCCCACAAAATGCACCGCGGTATCGGTGGCTTCTATTGCGGTCCACACAAAAAGGACCGCAGACCGCACTAGCAATGATTCCCCAAATTGGCAACTCTCTGAACTCCAGCTTTGCGAACTGCACAATATCGAGTGCGGACGCGATGAAGCCAATGCGGTCCGCACAAACTGCTTTGCGGCCGCATTTCTTGAGTGTCTGAAGAGCACCTCTCTAAATTTCCTCACTACGGACCATACAGAATGGAGTGCGGCCGCATTGGACCTGTTGCAATGTACTTGGACTTGTTCTTGGTACTTGTGCATGTTTCACTCCTTTTTGAGCTGGGTTTGACGAATAGATGAGAACAAAGTCTATTATAATGTTTAAGGAAAACAGACTGAAATACATCTAGAGATAAAGAGGGAGAGTCAAGGCCTACGGACGCTATGCAGATACCTCAATAGTCTCCTAAGCCTGCATCCTCGATCAGCGACTGTCACTGAGATCGAAAGTGCTTAGATCTGCACACAAGGTGTAGGGGGTAACGTGATTACACCAGATCAGTAAGTAACATGTCCAAACTGTTGACTGAAAGGTAGTGAAGAACTCAACCTCAACAGATATAATTGAGACAACGTACAGAAATGTAGGCATGCTTTCAGTTAACTAGACAGTTCAAAGTAATAAGGTAAATACAGATCTGAACAGTTTAAGATATATAGCTCAACTGCCTCTACGCGCCAATGCACCGACTGTGTAAAATGCACAATGTACCCCCACTCTCAAGTGTTCAACCACTTGGTACTAAATATGGCCATTGGGCACAGGGAAATCGATACCGGAACATATACAACACTGACTGTGAGTCACTCAGTACCGATGAAAAAAGGCAATCCAACCCTTAGGAGAAATCCATCTCCATGTATATATATATATATAAACCACTCGGTACCGTATATGACCATCCGCCCCAGGGAAATCCATCCGAAACATACTCATCATTGGCTATATGTCACCCGGTACCAAAAAAAGGGTAATCCAACCCTGTAAAGAAATCTATCTCCAGATATCAATACTTCGGACAAATCCTTGTCTAGGGAAATCCATCCCTCAATAATATCATCCGCGCCCACTGAGGGTGTGCAGACTCCAGAGGGGCTCCTAGCCCAAGCGCTATCATAATTAATATAACTGTTGCGGCGTGCAGCCTGAACCCCACATCTGTCACTCATAATCAGGCTCTCAACCTCACTCAGTCATCACTCTCTAGTCTCACCCACGGGCTCACAATGTCATAGAAACTAGCCCGGAAAAATTGATATGCTATGCCAATAATAACAACTGAGACTGAGATATGATATGAAATGCATGTATATGATTAAGTACAAAATAACAGTGACATCAGTGAATGACAACAGAAAACGACTACTAGGGGTCCCAACAATATCGGCGTGAATCCCTAACATGATATCTAGCATGTTTTGCAGCTCAATTACTCTACCACATAACGAAAACATGGATATCAATAAGAAGGAGTCATTAAACGGTGCCATGGAATGAACCAGGTCACGATTCATACGGTGCACACCCGCACGCCCGTCACTTGGCATGTGTGTCACCTCAATACTAACCTCATAACACGTAGTTTGGTATTTCGAACCCTCAGAACCAAGTTTGAAAGCGTTACATACCTCAACCGAGCAAAAATCCTACTCTGCAATGCCCTTGCCTGTTGACTCGGCCTCCGAATGTCCCGAATCTAGCTACAAGCAATACAATATGATCAATATAGGCTAAAGGAACCAATTCCACAAGAAAAATACCAAATAATAGGCCAAATCCCGAAATTCACTCAAACCCGGCCCCCGGGCCCATGTCTCGAAATCCTACAAAATCACAAAACTAGAAAGCCCATTCACTCACTAGTTTACCCATATCAATCTCATCAAAATCCGACATTTGGTCCCTCAAATCCCCAAATTACTCTCTCTAAAATCCCAAGCCCTAACCCCTTAATTCACTTCAAAAATCCTACTAATTAGGTGGCAAATCAACGGGAAAACACTATAGATAATGATAATAGAGCTCAAGCAACTTACCTCAGTGAAAACCCTTAAATCCCCTTCAAAAATCACCCCAAAAGCTCCAAGGTCCGACTTGAAAATGGTGGAAATGAGCAAAAATTTGCAAAGTCTTTTATTTATAGGTTCTGCCCAGGTTTTCCCACCTGAGGCTCAATATGCGCACCTGCGGTTCCACTTTTGCGCAAAAATCTCCGTTTCTGCGGAAAATCACTTAAATCCCCATCTCCGCACCTGCGCTCTCTATCCGCTTCTGCGACCTTGCAAGTGCGTACAACCAGTCGCACCTGCAGTCTTCCCCAATCCAACACACTTCTTCACCTACGTCTATCCTACCGCACCTGCAGCGTCGGAGCTTCAACAATACCCTCACAAGTGCGATTACACCAGCAACATGCCAATTTAAGCAATTCTCTAAACTTCAAACTTGATCCGTTAACCACCCGAAACACACTCGAGGCCTCCAGGACCTCAACCAAACATGCTAACAAGACATATATCAACATAAGAACTTAGTCGAGCCTTCGAATCACTCAAAATAACATCAAAATACCAAATTACACTCGGATTCAAGCCTAAGAACTTCTAAACTTCCAAATTCCGCAAATGATGTCGAAACCTACTATGACGACCCGACCAGTCGTCTCATGAGTTACTGCTCTGTTTCCCCCATTTCTACTTCTTTATACTCCGTTATCCGTGTTTTATGTGATCGAGTGGATTAATTGGTGTTCGGAGTGGATTTGGTAAGAAATGAGACACTTAGTCTCTTTTAAGAAGGTTTAAGTTGAAAAAGTCAACCAGATGTTGGCTTATGTGTTAGAGGGCTCGAATGTGAGTTCCGATAGTTCGGTTAGCTTCGGGAGGTAATTTATGACTTAGGAGTGTGATCAGAATGGGTTTTGGAGGTCCGGAGTAGAATTTGGCTTGAATTGGCGAAGTTAATATTTTGACGATTTCCGGTTGATAGGCGAGATTTTGATATAAGGGTCGGAATGGAATTCTGAGAGTTGCCGTAGCTTCTTATGTCATTTGGGATGTGTGTGCAAAATTTCAGTTCATTCGGATGTGGTTTGGTTGGGTTTTTGATCGAAAGCGTATTTCGGAAGATTTCTCAAAAATTAGGCTTGAATCCGATATGTTTCGGGTAATTTGATGTTGTTTGAGGTGTTTTGATGATGGGAACAAGTTTGAATAAGGTATTGGATTATGTTTGTGCTTTTGGTTGAGGTCCCCTCGGGGTGATTTCAGATGATTAACGGGAAGATTTTTGGACTTGAGTGATTGTAGAATTTCTGCTGCTTCTGGTGTTTTTACACCTGCTGTTTGGGGACCGCATGTGCGGCATCGCAGGTGCGAAGGATTTTCCGCAGATGCGGATTTGAGGAGAGAGGTCAGGAACTGCAGATGCAGAATAAGGACTGCACCTGCGGAGTCGCAGATGCAGCAGTGTACCGCAGATGCGATTTTGGCTCGTTAAGTGAATTTCGCATATGCGGAGAAATGACCGTAGAAGCGGGCTTTGGGGTCGCAGATGCGAAACCCCCTGGGCAGAATGTTTTAATTCATTTCATCCGCGATTTTTTAGCTCATTTACTCCATAGTTAGTCTTTTTGAGAGCGTTTTAAAGGAAATCGAAGAGGGATTCAAGGAGAAATGTTTGGAGGTAAGGATTTCGACCAAAAACTCGAATCTATTGTGAAATCCACCTAGAAAATCATGAAACTTAAGCTAAAAATGGAAGAACTAGGGCTTGGGATTTTGAGCTTTTGAAATTGGGATTTGGAGGACCATTTGGGGTTGGATTGGAGAACTTTTGATATGTATGAACTCGTGGGGTGATAAGGAATCTAACGATGTGAAAATTTCTGAGTTTCGGGAAGTGGGCCTGGGGCTCGGGTTTCGCTAATTTCGGGATTTTTGATATTTTCGATTGTTTTCGCTTGGGCTTTGTTCCCTTAGCATATTGTGATGTATTCGTTCTGATTTTGGATAGATTCGACGTGCGTGGAGGACAATTCGAGGGGCAAAGGCATCGCGAGCTAGAGTTGTAGCCGGTTCGAGGTGAGTAATGATTGTTAATGATGTCCTGAAGGTTTGAAACCCCGGATTGCACATCGTAGTGCTATATTGAGGTGAGACACATGCTTGATGATGAGCGTGGAGTCGTTTACTATTGGGGATTGTGACTTGGTTCGTCCCGATTGATGATTTTACCGCGTATTTGACTGAAACTTGTTGTTATCATCATGGTTTGGGCTGATTGCCATATTTGTGCTTCGTGCCAACTATTTGAACCCTCCGGGAATTTTTATCACTATTTCCTCACTGTATTGATTTATTACTTGAACTCAGTCCTGTTGTTTTCCCACTATTTTACAACTTAGCCATTTTTACTCAGTTTTGAGACATAAATGATATTTCTAAACGATGTTTTGGGCTGAGCACTACTGTTTTACAAATGCCTGAGGGGCTTGTGATAATTTTCTGACCGAGTGTGGCTGAGGGCCAGATGTGAGGATACACTGAGTGATATGAGGCCGAGGGCCTGAGATACATTTACACGCCACGAGGTGGCTTGAGTGATGTGAGGCCGAGAGCCGAGAGATGATGCCACGAGATGGCTTGATATTGCGCTTGGGCCGTAAGGGGCTCCTCTAGAGTCTGCACACCCCTAGTGAGTGCGGGTACCCATTGTGTTCTGAGAGTGAGCCCGAGGGGCTGATACTGTTCTGAGAGTGAGCCCGAGGGGCTGATACTGATCTGAGAATGCCCGAGGGGATGATATTATTCTGAGAGTGAGTTCGAGGGGCTGGTACTGTTCTGAGTTATTGCCCGAGGGGCGGATTTCTATTTGTTAATTACCTGCCGAATTACTTGTTTTATTGGTTGAAAAAGGAAAATTTACTTGATATTTCACTGATTTACTGTTTTAATTGATTTTACAGCTTTGATATAGATTGCTTTGTGTTTTCACGTGATTTCTTACTTTCAGCCATTATTTATGTTTATTACTCACTGAGTTGGAGTACTCACTTTACTCCCTGCACCCCTGTGTGCAGATTCAGGCGTAGCAGGTCCCGCTCCTGAGTGCTGATTTCCTCCTGTCCAGGCGGTGTTTCGGAGACTACGAGGTAGCTGTTGGCGTCCGCAGCCCTCGTATCTCCCTTATCTAACTACTTTTATGTCCTTCAAACAGTTGTACCAGATATTGTATTTAGTAGACTCGTATCGGGATCCTTAGTTGCTCATAATTTGTGACACCCCGGTTTGGGCTGTGTCGGGATGGTTTCTTCTATTGTTATCTATATTTCCGCGAATTCTTACTATTAAATCATGCTTTAAACCATTTTATGATAATTAACTGCTTAAAGAAGTGTACTGTGTTGGACTGACTGGCCTTGTCTTCACGAGAGGCGCCATCACGACCGGGTTCAGGGTTTGGGTCGTGACACCTACCAAACCACGTCCACATGACCTCAAATATTACACACACGTCACAAATGACACCACGAACCTACTCCAACTTCCGAAAATCCATTCATGCCCTGATATCAAATTTCCCATGCCGACCAAAATCGCCAAAATTGTAACTTTCGTCAATTCAAGCCTAATTCCACTACGGACCTCCAAATCACATTCTGGACGCGCTCCTAAATCCAAAATCACCTAACGAAGCTAACAGAACCATACAAATTCAAATTCGAGATCGTTCACACATGAGTCAATATCCGATTGACTTTTTCCAACTTAAGCTTCTTATAAAGAGACTAAATGTCTTAAATCCTCTCCGAAACCACTCTAGACCTGAACTAACTAACCCAACATAACATAATATAGCTGAAGAACACAAGAAGAAGTAGAAATGGGGAAAATAGGGCTATAACTCTCGAAACAACCGGTCGGGTCGTTACACCATGCAACTATCCCCATAAGCTGAATCAAGATTCATCTTTGATGCCTTGTCTATCCTATCAACAAAAGTGTGATCCGACACCTTATCAGCCTGACTATGATACATGCAATATCTGAGTAGCTTCTTGTATCTTTCCCAAGTTTGACGAAGTATCTCGCCATCCCGCTGTTGGAACCCAAGAATTTGACTCTTCAACGACCTTGTCTTCTTAGTGGGGAAAAACTTAATTAAGAATTTTCTTGCTAGATCATCCTAAGTGTGGATTGAGTTCGCGGGCTCCTTTTGCAACCATTTTTTAGCTTTCCCCAGCAGTGAAAAGGGAAATAGTGTCAGCCTGACATAATCTTTGAAAACGTTCGGATAATTGTAACTGTCCGTAATTTCCAGGGAATTTTGAATGTGCCTCTGCGGGTCGTCATGAGATAAACCCACATATTACCCTGTGGACTAAATCAACTATACCATGTACTATTTGAGTTCAAAATGCCCTGTGATATTGGGCTTCACAATATCCTGAGTTATACTAGCAAGATTGGGTCTTGCGGCTTCTATCACCGCACACTCTTCAATACCTGCCATCTCTATTAGTTGTGGTTGAGCTACTATGTCCAACTCTCCTTCTATTCTAGTTCTAGCTTCGACTTCCCTCCTCACTCTGTGAAGTGTTTGTTCAATTTCAGGATCAAGAGGAAGGATATTATTTGCGCTTCTACTTCTCCGCATTCAAGAGAAGAGCCTACGTTAACACAAACAAGGTAAACTGAAAATTAGAGCTTGAACAAATAACTAATAAAAGCTTAACTCATTCAAGTAGCTAATTTCTAAGTCCTCGGCAATGACGCTAACACTTGGTGTGAGCAAACACACACGCAAGTATACGCGGTCGTCAAGAAATAAAGTGTTAGAAGTCGGATTTATCGAACCCACGAGGACTTGTGATTAACTATTAACTAAATTAGACTATCCGAACTATCTAAACAAGAATTAAACCTAGAAGTATTTGATTCAAAATTAATTAAAATAAAGAAAAACCAATAGTAAACTCTAAACAAAAGGATAACAAATTTTTATGTTATCAATGCGATGAAAACGATCTAGGGTTATGGACTATCTAACAATCCTATTGTGTTCTTCAATTGAATGGACTAACTAATTCATCTAGCTTATTGGTTGACAGGGTTAATATTGCTCATAAGAATTTATCGAGTTCTTACTCGCATATTTAAGCTAACCTAACGCCTATATGTCTATGGAATTAGAACTAGCAAGAACGCATTTATAATTCCTGTAAATTAACCAAACAAGACAATTAGGTATATGTCTATCCTAACCGTGAATATGTTCCCCGTTGCCCAGGTTCAAGAACTTGCTCTACTCAATCCTATATGTAATCTAGAATTCTCACTTTCGAGTTCAATTCTAGATTCGTAGATAGTATTTAATTGGTGATCAAATAATTAAATAATTAAGCGCAAGAATGAATAAATAAACCAATATGATAATAAAGAAACCAAAATCAATATCCAAATAACAATAGTAATGAAAGTACCACAACCCTAGAACGTGAAGTTTAGCTTCACATAGACATGGTAGCCAAACAACAAATCATAAAAAGAAATATAAAAATTACTAAGTTTGGTAGAAGAAAGGATGAACCCAGCCTCCACGACGGCTCTATGCACTCCCTAGGATCAAAAGTCTGTCCTAAAAAACGTTTCCCGTCCCCAAAATAGGATTAAGTTGGATTTTATATGAGTTGGGGACGTCTTGGGGTCAAAACAACCGAGTCCAAATCGAAATAGGACATGTTCAACTTTTTAGCATTCTGTTTTTTGAGCGCCACAGGTAGTGCCCCACGCTGCCTGTGTCCCTCAAATGTGCACTTTTGCTTTTTCCTCCCATTTTCGCTCCAATTCGCGTGCTTTCGTCCCAAATCTCATCCGAATGATTCCTACACATAGAAATATCAATAATTAGCACAAAACATTATATTATATATCCGAAATCTACGAGACATGAGCACAATGTGAGGCAATATATGTAAAAATATGCATACTTTAAGCCAAACATCACCCACACAAGCTACAATGGGTAAGAATGATAATTAATTTGATGGGTACAAAAGTAAATGGGCACGGAAGGGTAATTAGTTTGATCTTTATGGGTAATGCTCTAAAACTCCCCAAAATAATAGCTAAAATTATTTATGACGCGGGCTAAAAGTAATAATACCCAAAAATAATTATCCTTTTATATGGCCATTTAAAACTTCTAGATCAAGTATCAGGAACTTTATACCGTATACCCTCTTTAAAGATCCCTTAATACAATATACCTCAATTATGAAGTTATATATAATAGACATCAATTAATTACCTTACATGTGTGTTTGGTGAAAGGACAATAACTACCTAATAAACTTGCCTCCTAAATTAAAGAAATAATTTATATGAAGCAAATCTAATCAAAATCCTACTCCATCCATATTAAACTTGGACCAAAATTAAAGTATACAAAAAGATATCCACTAAATAAAATTTTTTACTAGGGAAATATTTGTCCTTATTTTCTTCTATACAATAAACTAGCCATTATGTACTATTAAAGTATGTTAGTATTCCAAGGAAAATAAAATATATACAATGATATTTTAATAAAAATAAAGGTATATTTGGTTTGAATATTGTATTCTAAATTAAAATATTATGGTATTTTTTGTTTGAATACTACATTCCAAATTAGAATATTTTGGTATGTTTGGTTTGAATATTGTATTTCTTATTAGATATTCTGGCATATTGTTTTGAATATTATATTCTTCATTAGAATATTGTAATTTGTTGTTTGGTTTGGATTATAATATTGTGATATGTTTGGTTTGAAAACTGTATTTTATTAGAAAATTATGGTATGTTTGGTTTGAATGTTATATTTCAAATTAAAATACTGTGGTATTTTTAATTTGAATATAATATTTTTAATTAGAATATTGTTGTTGATCTTAATAATATTTTATTTTGGTTTGGATATTGTATTACCTTGCATATCTATTTAGTCAAAGGACAATTACTACTTAATAAACTTATTCCCTAAATTAAAGAAAATTTTCCATATGAAGCAAATCCAATCAAAACCTTACTCCATCTATTTTAAAGTTGAGAGATAATCTAGTCCCTTAAAAGGTAACATTTGTTTAATGTCATATAATAATATTAACAATTTAAAAATTAGATAAACTTTTGTTAAGTGCTATATAGGATAAAATAAATATTTTAAATGTATATGGAGTTAACTGGTATTTCCAGTGGGCATACCACATAAATTTCTCAAGTATCAGAGCAAGTTGACAACGTTTCGTGCTCATACCTTATTATTTATCTACTACTATTATTTTAATCAAAAGGCTCATATCTTATACCCATACGGAAAGTAGGATTTCTAAGTTGATATAAACATCTGCATCATTCAAGTTGTACCATTATTTGTATTCTTAGCATAGGTTTTTTCCATGAAACATGATAAAATCATGAGAATATTATTATCAAGATATAATGTACATTCAGAACCAAATTTCTTTTTTTCTTTTGTTGCCATTGTTGGGTGAGCAAATCCATAACCTAGGAAGAAACATTTGCCAGCAGAATTTAATTAGAAGCCAGCATATCCAAAAAAGAATCAGCAATTCTGGTTTACAATGACACTGTTTTTTGTTTTCAGTTTCTAATTTGCAAGCCCGCGTGTTTGTCCATTGGGAGAAGAAAAAGGAAATATTGTCCGTCGAGGTCTGAAATAATTAAGAAAATTATGATGTGTTATTACTTTATTTGATAGGCAATTAGATGGAAGAAAAAGTAGTTTTGTTCTGATAACCAAATCTTATAAAAAATGACCTTTGCCCATTTCCAGCACAATTAATGAAAGTTAGGTGCATCAGCACACCAATCTTGATTATATTTGACAAGTTCTTGGAATATTAGTGCAGGGAAAAAAATTTATTTTCATTAAGTGTTCACACCATGTCAATGAATACATGACATGTGTTTTCATATACAATGTACAATCAGACCTCTCTATAACAACATCCTTATATAGCATCCTTATATAATAACACTTCACTATAAAAGTCAAGCTTTTTCGAAACCAAATTTCATGTTATGTTATAATACATTCAGATCTCTCTATAACAGCATCCCTATATAACAACACTTAACTATAAAAGCCAAGCTTTTTCGGAACCAAATTTCATATTATGTTATAATATATGTTCTATATAACAGCACTTCGTTATAAAATTCAAAAATATTCAGAACAAACGATGCTGTTATAGAGAGATTTGATAGTATATATTCTATATAACAACATTTTATTATACATCCAAAAATATTCGAAACAAACGATACTGTTATAGAAAGGTTTGACTGTATCACTAAATCATAAGAGTAATTAATTAATACATATTGTTACCTTGATTTATCCCTTAATTATAATTTTGTGTAAACACAAGGATAATAATAACCTTGCGACACCCATTTAATGAGTGGTATCGTTATAATTATTTCTTTTCTTTATAGGGCGTGTTTGGTACGGATGAAAATATTTTTCGGATTTTTTTTTTCAATTTTCCCATGTTTGGTTGACTTAAATGTTTTGGAAAATATTTTCCTTATCAACTCATTTTCCTCCAATTGGAGGAAAATATTTTCCTTATCAAGAGAAGGGAAAACATTTTCCAAAATGCTTTCTCAACCTTCCCCACCCCACCCTCACCAACCCATCCCCACCCATGCCTATCCACCCCACCTCCTCTCTTCAAAAAGTTTTTTTTTTTAGGCCAAGTGACAAGGAGTGTAATTCCCCTTTTTTATTTTACTTTTTTTTTTGTAATTTCAAATTTCTATTTTTTCGTTTTTCTGCACCACCCACCCCAACCCCCTGCCCCACCCCCAATCTCGAGGAAAAAATATTTTTTTTTATATATTTTCAGTTTTAGTTTCATCCTTCGATTTACAAGTTCCAAAGTTATGAGTTCAGAGGTTTATGTGTTTGAAAGTTTACGGGTTCGAAAGTTTGCGATTTTTAAAGTTTAGCGGTTCAGAAGTTTATGAAATTTATGGGTTCGGAAGGTTGTTGGTTCGAAAGTTTATGGTTTCATGTTTATTGTATCTAAATTATTTATGGATACTCTTGACAAATTATTTTCCTTAATTTGCGTAGCAAATACCAATAAATAAATAAAATTACTACTTGTTTTCCAAGAAAATATTTTCTATACCAAACACACCCACAGTCTTAATCTTTTTAAATCCTTTTTCTTGTGTGTGTTAGGAGTTGGTTCGGCGGTGAGAGTCGCCACTAAATTGTTGGAGAGAATTTTGATTATACTTAGGATTTATTTAATGTATTTACTGATAGTGTGAATTTTCTTTATACAATTTTTGCTATTTAATTTATTGTAAAAGATTACTAATTTTACATGGAATTGACAAAATCAACTCATTTTTGGGGAATCCACCCAATCCGTTCAAATTTAAACAAGTTAGATTATAACCCGTTTATTGACTTAATTCCACGAGTTGATTTAGAAATATCACATCAAACTATTAAGTCAAAACTGGTCAAATTTGTGCAGTCCAAAATTACCTTTAACAATTATTTTTATCCTTTTTATGATAAGTTGAAAGAACTTAAGTTAAAAATTAAAGAAAAATACATTAGTTTTAATTTTTTCTCTTCAGAAAGTAAATAAAAAATGAGGGGAGATGGGATCATATTGGAACAAGTTGGATTATGACCCTTCATTTGGTTCATCTTGATTGAAGCAAACTTTAGACGAGTTGGACCATGATCGATTTGACCGGCCCAAATTTGACCCAACATATCCACTTATCACCTCTAACCTTACCTATATAATGCCTTGTAACGTCACTCAACTATTGCATGCTCAAGTCTCTCCAAAATGGCAAATTGCAATGGAAATGGAGTTGCACATCTTGGCTCCAACTTACAAATTGAAGCAATCCAAACAGTGATACCAATCAAGCCAACTGATCCAAGATTATCGCGGCGAGTCGCCATTGGTGAAAATCTTGGCTCAGTCAATTTCCAGAGTCGTTTTCACATAGTTCTTTGCTATAACAAAGCATCAGAGGAGGATTCAGGGTGGCTAGTAGCTGGCTGGATTAAGGAGTCATTAGGAAAAGCACTTGTTGAAAAACCATTATTTGCTGGTAGACTTAAAAGAAAAGGAGAAAATGATAATAGTGGAGAGTTTGAAATTGTATCAAATGATTCTGGTGTTAGACTTGTTGAGGCTAATATGCCTATGGACTTGGCTGATTTTCTTGATATTCTTAAGGAAAGGAAAAATGCAGAAGCTGAACTTGTCTTTTGGGAGGATGTCAATGAATCAAATCCTCAGTATTCACCTCTTTTTTATGTTCAGGTAATTAGTGTAGGAAGCAGATACTAAACTTATCCTTTTATTTTATTTTATTTTATTTTTTATTTGGGTTCAAGATTCGTTATTTAATACTTATTGATCCGACTAATTTGAATTCGCATCACATATGATTCATTATAGGGGATTTGCTCTCCGCTCCCAGAATTTCTCCATCCTCGACTTTTGGGTCGTGCGAATAGAGAAACTCTTGGTAAGAAGTGTGCATTAATAATAATAGGATGAATTTTGAATACCAAATGGTTAGATTAAAAAAATGCCTAGGGTCTATAGGAAACGTTGCTCTGTACCATAAAAGATTGAGGTACGATCTGCGTACATATTATCCTTCCCAAACCCCACACTATAAGAATACAATACATTAGTATGTCATTGTTGTTGTTATTATTTATATGTTGTTGTTGTTGGTATCATCAAGATCAGTCCAACAAAGAAAGGGAACAAGATAAAGGTAGATTATTAGCAAATACTTCTACTATCATTTTTCTTGAAAGATATTTATGGGCCGAATATGGGTTTTTTAGGTTTTATTCAAAAGGCAAGAATATTATTGATGAATGATATTATTGTTCAGGTGACAAATTTCAAGTGTGGAAGATATTCCATTGGGATAAGTTGCAGCCTATTTCTAGCAGATCCTTATGGCATGACTAGTTTCTTGAATATATGGTCCAAAATTCACAACAACATTATATCAGAAGCAGGCATGCCCAAAATTCCAACATTTTTCCTTCCAAATCATAGGAAAAATGGTTGTTCACCAACTTTATCCACAAGCTCCACCACAAGCAAACAAATTAATGAAACATTAATCTTTAAATTACCCTCAAAGATCTTTAATTTTAGAGATAATATCCACAAGAATCTTGCTGAAAAATGTGTTGAAGAGACAGAAGACAAACTTGGTAAGAAGTTGTCTTCAAAATTCTGTTTGTTTGTTAGAGAAATATCGGAGGATGTTAAGGTGGAAACTTTTTTTAGAGAAGGGATTTCTTCCTTTGGTTCAATTACTGGATTAGTTTCAGTTTGCTGTGATGATTTGGAAGCTCAAAACATAAGGTTTAATGAAGAAAATAAGGCTGTCCACTCTTCATGTTGGATAAGTAATTCAGGAAATGAAGATCTTGTGTTGATTACTCCAACTTTTGTGTTGATTACTCCATTTCTTTGATATTGTCCCAAAATGTTTAAAATATATATATATATATATATATTTTGATTAGGTTTTATTCAAAAGGAATTTTTGGGAGTTTTGAGTTTGTTGTATTGCAAAGTTGTGTAAGATTGTCAAGTTTAATGTTTAATGAATAATAGTCAGAGGCAGATCTAGTATTTCTAGTACATGGGTGCACTACTAAAAATATGAGGAAAAAAAGTATTAAATGGAAATTGATCATTATTCCTCTTGGTAAATAACTTAGTCTTCAACCAAGTATACCATTCAATCTTCTTGAAGCATGTGTGCCAACAATTGATATTATACCAATTTTAGAAAATATGTATTCACGTGCCCAAAATATATATTTTCCATAAAATATCTAATTTTGTGGAAAGATCATGGATTCACGTGCCCAAAATTTTGCCTATAACTCTGTCCCTAATAATATTGCACTTCAATGACATAAATATGAAGTATGGTATGATGAGATAAGTTATGCATGATTTGTAAGAAGCTTTTAGCTAAAAAGAACAAACTAAGTAGGAAATGATCAAACTACGTTAGTTTGCACAAGTTCATAACCCTATTTTTAGAGATAGAAACTTGTGGTAATAATTGTGAACGAGCAAACAGTATAAGTTTTATGCAACATAGTAAAAAAAATAAAAATATTGATATTCTTAAAAATAAATGGACCCAATATTTTATAAAAGGTCAAAATATTCAGTTACTCCCTCCGATGTAAAATAAGTGATTTTTTGATCTTTTTTCTTGGGTCAAAAATACTTCATCCGGTCCAAAATAAGCGATTTTTTGGCCTTTTTCTTGTGGTCCAAAATAAGTGATTTTTTTCAGATTTCAAGAATGAATTAATTATTTTTTTCCTACATTGTCCTTGGAGTAAATAGTGTTGGAATATGTGTTAGGAGTGTTTATGTGAGTAGTAAAAGTTAATATGGTCAATTTCATTGCTAATTAATGTTAAAAGGTGGATTTCTTAATCTGTGTGAAAACATCCAAAAAATCACTTATTTTAGACCGGAGGGAGTAAGTGATTTTTCCATATTTCAAGAACGAATTACTCCCTCCGGTTCACAATAAGTGACCAATTTGCTTTTAGCACGCCCATTAAGAAAATACTAAATTCTATACAAAAATACCTACTATGACTAAACTACCCCTAATTAAACATTTAATGTGAGGAGTAAGAAAACTTTTTAGGTATATGTACATAAGGGTTATTTTGTAAAAACAAATTGAATTCTTTCTTGATTACATAATTAGACACTTATTTTGAACCAAAATAAAAAAATAAATTGGTCACTTATTGTGAACCGGAGGAAATAATTATTTTTTTCCTACATTGCCCTTGGAGTAATTAATGTTGGAGTACGTATTAGAAATATTTATGTGAAGAGATAATAAAGATTAATATGATCAATTTTATTGCTAATTAATATTAAAAGATGAATTTCTTAATATATGTGAAAATAACCAAAAAATCACTTATTTTGGACCAGAGAGAATACTAATAGAGAAGTAGCAACGATATTGATCGCAATTTTAGGAATATCTTGTTTAGCGACAGAATTTTATTATGGACCAACCTGCAATAACTCCATGCGTTTTCTAATTAATAATAATATGGAAAACGTGGTCTTACAAAATTCATTTATCGAGAATTTCCACTGGAGTCTGGACTAGGGATGTCAATGGTTCGGTTCGGCCGGTTATTTTATAAAATTTGTACCATACCAATTTTTGGTTATTCTATTATGTATAATCAAAATTAGACTTTTTCAAACTGTACCAACCAAGTCGGTTTCTTTTCGGTATCGGTACGGTTCGGTTAATTTTCGGTATTTTTTAAATATCATCTAAAATTCACCATTAGAAGTATAATGCAATAACATACGTTCTTTTATAGGGCTTAGCAAAACTCTTTAGATATTTTTACTATTTAAAGGGTGATGCATTAAAAAAATGAAAGATGACTAGAGTATAGATCCATCAACGTAATATTCTACATCAACGTAAAAGAAACCAAGCAACGATAAAGAAAATATAAATCACACAAGTAGAAAGATATTAACCAAGCCAGGACTCAAGAATAAAGTTTATAGAAGATTAAATATTTTAAAAAATAAATCTAAATTATATGAAAGGAAACATATTCAATACATTGTAGTTTGCTACTCGTAATCGCTATAATACTTTATGTCTTGCTCATAAAGATACTTGAAATAACTTAGTTTAAGTAGAAGTAGCATAATAGGTTTTAGGAATTAGTATTTTGAGTTTAATTACTTGTTGGCTTGTAATAATTTTCATAATTCCAAGGCCCAAAGAAAAATTTAATGCATTATTATTTTTAAACTTACTGGATAAATATATTTTTCACATATAAAATTTATTCGGTACAGTTCGGTATTTTTTCGGTTTATTTTTATAAAATAAAAAATCTACCCTAGTTATCGGTGCGGTTATAGATTTATATAAAAACCTACGGTTTCTTAAAAGAAACCTAAAAATCGATTCGGTACGGTACGGTTCGATCGATTTAGTCGGTTTTTAAATATCCATTTACACCCCTAGGCTGGACCAACCTACATTAATAGCTTCACGCATCTTCAATTACATAAGGTAAAACCAGTTCAAAGTAGTACTAGGGAAATTGTACTCCTTTTTAATTTATTTGAACTTTTTTGGAGTACGTAGGTTAAATTAACTAATTTTTAGTGTGATTCAAACATACATTTTTTAAAGTATTAAAATAAAATACATAATTTTAAAAACTATATAAGAAGAACTATAAGTCACACTAGTTAATATTTCAAAATATTTAAAAACTGTTTGCAAAAAAAAAAAAATCAGAAAAAACTTTATTTGACTCCGCAAAAATAAAAGTAATAATGGTACTCTTCAGTAAGAAGCAAATATTAATGACACATTCACCAACTTCAGTCTTCAGCATTCCAGAATGAGAGGTGGACTCGGTAGATGGAGTAGTAAATATCGATAACTTCTAGGTGAAATTTAAAATTGTGTATTCCCTCCGTCTCATATTATTAGTCGTAATTACTAAAAATAGTTGTATCAAATTATTTGTCACTTTAGAAGTTCAAGATAAAATTGATTATCTTTTTTCTTTCTTACCCTTAATAATAATTATCCTTAAAGACTACAAATATTTCAATTATGAATAGGATAAATCCTTTTAGCCACACCGTTTTTGGCCAGATTGACCAAAATGGGGTCATTTAGGTAATTTTACGTCCTAATTAGGGTTTCAGGCGTATTTTTATACCCAAAATACCCTTTCAGTAACCTTTTGAATATTTATCTCCCACCATTAAATATTTGTCTTCCCAATACATGGAAAATCTCAAGGGTTCAAACCCTATTTTCTATAAAAACTTTTTTTTTTTTTTTTTATTTTCATCTTTTTTTTTTTGTAGTATACACCCATATAGTTCGAAAATTCATCTATATACATGTATTTAATTGTGCATTTCGTATATATTTAGTATTTGAGTATGTATTTCGTATATTTTTTAGTAGGTCTTCAAAGCCCTACTACTGTGACGACCCGGCCAGCCGTCTCATGAGTTACCGCTCCGTTTTCCCCATTTCTGCTTTTTATGCTTTGTTTATCCGTGTTATGTGGTCTCAGGTTGGTCGGACCGAATCCGGAATGATTTTGATAAGGTTTGAGACACTTAGTCTCTTTTGAGGAAGTTTGAGTTTGAAAAGTCAACCGGATGTTGACTTATGTGTTAGAGGGCTCGGATGTGAGTTCCGATGGTTCGGTTAGCTTCGGGAGGTGATTTGGGACTTAGGAGCGTGAGTCGGAATGAGTTTTGGAGGGTCGGAGTAGATTTAGGCTTGAATTGGCGAAGTTGATATTTTTGACGATTTCCGGTTGGTAGGTGAGATTTTGATATAGGGGTCAGAATGAAATTTCAAGAGCTGCAGTAGCTCAGTTGTGTCATTTGGGATGTGTGTGCAAAATTTTAGGTCATTCAGACCAGGAATTGGGATGGACTCAAGAGAATTGATAGTCCCAATTAAAGGGTTAAACCTCGAGAGAGTAATTACCTGACTTGAACCCTAGTTGCTTGAGCAAATTTGCCTACCCATTTGGTCTTGAGAAAGTCAATTAGGCAAAATCACTCTCTCTACCGAGAGGTGTGAGAGTGTGTAAAATTGTGCAGCGGTTATAGCATATTTCTCCAATCATGTCAATCGTGCCATAGAAGCAATTACCCGTCAATTAGCCACCTAGGTGAAAATTACTACCCTAGTGCTTTTTTATCCATTAGATATAACTTTTAGCAATTCTCTTTTAGCATAATCTAGTTGCATTTATAATTAGTAGTTGATAATAGTAGTTGGTTAAAGAAAAACCAAAAATGATTGAAAGTGATATTTGGAACAAATACACAATTCCACTCTAAATAGATACTCAACTCCATTCCTAGCTCCCTGTGAAAATCGATCCCGACCCACAAATCGGGTAAAAGCTATCGCGACCCTCTATTCCTACTTTTTAGTATTGCAGAGTAGGTTGTGATCAGTTGTGCGCCGCAACAATTGTTGATACAAAGTATTTATAGATTGGATACAAGTTTCTTATTGTTTTGCCGTGAATTCTATGATGTCCTTATGCCGTTACTCTTGATTTAGTGTTGATATTGATACACCCCCGCAACATGTACCTCCCTCCCATCTTTACTTGTTTATTCCTATTTTATTTTCTGTTGTATATTATATAACTGCACAGGTTCATTTGGTAGTCTGGTCCTAGCCTCGTCACTACTTCGCCGAGGTTAGGCTAGGCACTTGCCAGCACATGGGGTCGGCTACCTTCAGTCCACGCGGAAATCCAAGGTAGACCTGCAGGCGTCCGCAGGCCCTAACGTCTCCTCTATCCTTTATTTCTTGTTTCATTTCCTTGATTCAGAAACAATGTATCTTTTATTTTCAGACTTTGTATTTAGCACTCTTAGATCGTCTGTGGTACTGTGACACCAGTTCTGGGTGATTTTAGCTTAAACAGTTGTATTAGATTCATATTTCAGATATTTTGCTACATTTCTTCCGCTTAATGAAATTTCCGCTATTTTTTACATTATTGCTTTATAAATGCAAAAAAGGTATAAAAATGGATAAAGGTAATATGTTCAATAATTGGCTTGCCTAGCTTACAGTAGTAGGCGCTATCACGACTCCTGATGGTGAAAAATCCGTGTCGTGACAAGTTGATATCAGTGCTCTAGGTTACATGGGTCTCACAGTTCACATACAAGCTTAGTAGAGTCTGAGGGATCGGTACGGAGACGTCTATATTTATCCCTAGAGGCTACAGAGTTAGGAAAAACTTCACATTTATTCCTTCCTGTCGTGCGCTTTGGTTTCTCAATGCTAATTGAATTTCTACTCTATTCTTTCGTAGATGGCGAGAAAATGCGCTTTCTCATCCACTGACCAGCAGCCCGAGCCCCCAGCAGTAGCTCCTACAAGGGGCAGAGGCCGAGGTAGGGGCAGAGCTCAGCCTAGAGCAACAGCACCAGCAGTAGAGCCTCAGGTTGATTTTGATGATGAGGTTCCGACCTCGGTAGTTCCAGTAGACCTAACTAAGGTCCTATAGGGGTTTATTGCTACCCCAGTACTCTAGGATGCTCTGGTCTGTCTGGTAGGCCTTATGGAGAGTGTCACCCGGGCAGGATTGCTTCTTGTAGTATCAATCGTCTCTCAGGCTGGAGGAGGGGCCCAGACTCCTACTACTCGCACTCCGGAGTAGGTAGCTCCCCAGTTTCAGACTCCAGCAGTTCAGCCAGTTGGAGCAGTTCAGCCGGGTGTGGTCGCTCAAACCGGTGGTGGAGCAGTTATGTCTGCCGATGCTTTGTGGAGATTGGACAAGTTCACCAAGCTCTTCACTACTACTTTCAGCGGCGCATCTTTTGAGGATCCCTAGGATTATCTAGACAGCTGTCATGAGGTTCTCAGGAACATGGGGATAGTTGAGACCATTGAGGTCGATTTTGCTACTTTTTTCTTGTCTGGATCCGCAAAGACTTGGTGAAGAGATTATTGTTTGGCTAGACCAGCCGGATCGCCCGCTTTGACTTGGGAGCAGTTTACTCAGCTATTTCTAGAGAAGTTTCTCCCTATCACTCAGAGAGAGGCCTATCAGAGGTAGTTTGAGCGTCTCCAACAGGGTTCTATGATTGTTACCTAATATGAGACCAGATTCATCGACTTGGCTCGTCATGCTCTTATCATGCTTCCCACCGAGAGAGAGAGAGAGAGAGAGAGAGAGAGAGAGGGTGAGGAGGTTTATTGATGGACTTATTCAGCCGATTTGTCTTCAGATGGCTAGGGAGACTAGGAGTGAGATATCTTTCCAGGAGGCAGCCAATATGGCCCGGAGAGTTGAGATGGTTCTATCGCAGGAAGGTGGTCATGGGTTGGACAAGAGGCCTCGTCATTCAGGCAGATTCAGTGGTACCTCATCAGGAGGCAGAGATTCGTATGGTAGAGGCCATTCTCCTAGGCTTTTTCAGTCAGCACTTCAGGTTTCTCACGGTGCCTCAGGTGGCCGTGGTCTTCAAATACAGTATTCTGATCAGCAGCCATACAGTGCACCACCAGCTCCTATCAATGCACCGCCGCTCCATAGTTTCCGGGGTGGTCATTCAGGTCGCCAGGGTCATTCTCAGTTTCCTCAGCCGCAACATTCAGGTGGATGTTTTAAGTGCGGTGAGTATGGGCATATCCAAAGGGCTTGTCCGAGATTGGTGTGTACGCAGTCGTAGCAGCAGGGTTCCCATGCTATGGTTCAGGCCCCAGGTGTTCCATCGCCCGCCCCGCCAGCTAGGGGTGGGGGTAGAGGTGCTAGAGGTGGAGGTAGAGGTGTTAGAGGTGGAGCTTAGGACACTAGAGGTGGAGGCCAGCCAGCAGCAGGCCGTCCCAGAGATGTAGTCCAGGGTGGTGGGGCCCAGCCCCGATGTTATGCTCTTCCAACCAGGCCCAAAGCTGAGGCTTCTGATGCAGTTATCATAGGTACTGTTCTGGTTTGTGGCAGAGATGCTTCAATTTTATTTGATCTAGGGTCTACCTACTCCTATGTGTCATCTTATTTTGCACCGTATCTGGTCATGCCTAGTGATTCTTTGAGTGCTCCTATTTATATGTCAACACTGGTGCGTGATTCTATTATATAAGGTTGAGTCCATCGCTCTTGTATAGTTGTGATTGGGGGTCTTGAGACTCGTATAGATTTGCTACGTCTGGACATGGTTGATTTCGATGTCATATTGGGGATGGACTGATTATCACCTTATCACGCTATCTTGGACTGTAATGCCAAGATGGTGACCTTAGCCTTACCGGGTTTACCTCGTTTAGAGTGGAAAGGGACTCCTAGTCATTCTACCCGCAATGTTATCTCGTATGTGAAGGCTCGACGTATGGTCAAGAAGGGGTGTTTGGCCTATTTGGCCTATGTTCGTGATTCTAGTGCTAAGATTCCTTTTATTTATTCTGTGCACATGGTTCGTGAGTTCCCTGAGATATTTCCTTCAGACTTGTCGGGTATGCCACCCGACAGGGATATTGACTTCTGCATTGATTTGGCACCGGGCACTCAGCCCATTTCTATTCCGCCGTATCGTAGCCCCGCCTGAGTTGAAGGAGTTGAAGGAGCAGCTGCAAAACTTGCTTGAGAATGGTTTCATTAGACCTAGTGTTTCGCCTTGGGGTGCACCAGTGTTGTTTGTTAAGCAGAAGGACAGATCGATGAGAATGTGTATTGATTACCGATAGTTGAACAAGGTTACAATCAAGAATAAGTATCCATTACCGAGGATTGATGATTTATTTGATTAGCTTTAAGGTGCCAAGGTATTTTCGAAGATTGACTTGAGATCTAGCTACCATCAGTTGAGGATTAGGGCATCCGATGTCCCTAAGATAACTTTCCGCACTCGGTACGGGCTTTATGAGTTCTTAGTGATATAATTCGGGTTGACAAATGCCCCAGTAGCTTTTATGGATTTGATGAACCGAGTGTCCAGGCCTTATTTGGATTCGTTTGTGGTAGTCTTCATTGATGATATCTTGATCTATTCCGGCAGCCGGGAGGAGCACGAGCAACATATTAGAGTGGTTCTTCAGACATTAAGGGATAATCAGTTGTATGCTAAGTTTTCTAAGTGTGAGTTCTGGTTGAGTTCAATTGCATTTATGGGTCATGTTGTATCAACAAAGGGTATTCAGGTTGATCCGAAGAAGATTGAGGTAGTCAAGAACTGGCCTAGACTAGCATCAACTATAGAGATCCAGAGTTTCTTGGGATTGGCAGGCTACTATCGTCGGTTTGTGGAGGGGTTTTCATCTATCGCAGCCCCGATGACCAGGTTGACCCAGAAGGGTGCCTAGTTCAGATGGTCGGACGAGTGTGAGGCGAGCTTTCAGAAGCTCAAGACAGCTCTGACTACGGCATCAATATTGGTTTTGCCCACAGGTTTAGGGCCTTATACAGTTTATTGTGATGCATCTCGTATTGGACTTGGTGAGGTGTTGATGCAGGATGGGAAGGTCATTGCCTATGCTTCACGACAGTTGAAGATTCATGAGAAGAACTATGCATTTCATGACTTGGAGTTGGCAGTCATTATTCACGCATTGAAGATTTGGAGGCATTATCTGTATGGCATGGCATGCGAGGTGTTCACGGATCACAAGAGTCTGCAATATTTGTTCAAGCAAAATGAGTTGAATTTAACACAAATAAGGTGGTTGGAGTGGTTGAAAGACTATGATATCACCATCTTATATCATCCGGGAAAGGCCAATGTGGTGGCCGATGCTTTGAGTAGGAAGTCAGCCAGTATGGGCAGTCTTGCTTATATTCCAGTCGGTGAAAGACCGCTTACCTTGGATGTTCAGGCTTTGGCCAATCAGTTCGTGAGGTTGGATGTTTCTGAGCCCATCCGTGTGTTAGCTTGCACCATCGCTCGTTCTTCATTATTGGAGCATATCCGAGATCGGCAGCATGATGATCCTCATTTGTGTATCCTCAGAGACACGGTGCAACACGGAGGTGCCAAGCAGGTTACCTTAGGTGATGATCGAGTTTTGAGATTGTAGGGTCGAGTTTGTGTGCCTAATGTGGATGGACTTAGAGAGTTGATTTTAAAGGAGCCCATAGCTCCTATTACTCTATTCATCCGAGCGCCGCAAAAATGTATCAGGGTTTCCGGTAGCATTATTGGTGGCGGAGAATGAAGAAGAATATTGTTGCATATGTGGCTCGGTGTTTGAATTGTCAGCAGGTTAAGTATGAGCATCAGAGGCTTGGTGGTTTGTTCCAGAAGATTGAGATTCCTGAGTGGAAGTGGGAGTGGATCACTATGGACTTCGTTGTTGGACACCCACGGACTCAGAGGAAGTTCGATACAGTATGGGTTATTGTTGATAGGCTGACCAAGTTAGCGCATTTCATTCTTGTGGCAGTCTCCTATTCTTCTGATAGGTTAGTTGAGATCTATATCCGGGAGATTATTCGTCTTCATAGTGTGACCGTGTATATTATTTCGGACCGAGGTACGCAGTTTACCTCACATTTATGGAGAGCAGTTCAGTGAGAGTTGGGCACACGGGTTGAGTTGAGCACAACATTTCATCCTCAGATGGACGGGCAGTCCGAGCGGACTATTCAGATTTTAGAGGATATGCTCCGAGCTTGTGTCATTGACTTTTGAGGCTCGTGGGATCAGTTTTTTCTTTTAGCAGAGTTTGCCTACAACAACAACTACCAGTCGAGTATTCAGATGGCTCCTTATGAGGCTTTATATGGTAGGCGGTGTCGGTCTCCAGTTGGATGGTTTGAGCCGGGAGAGGCTCGGTTATTGGGTACGGATCTTGTTCAAGATGCCTTGGACAAGGTCTGGATCATTCAAGATAGGTTTCGTACAACTCAGTCTGGGCAAAAGAGTTATGCTGAACATAAGGTTCGTGATTTGGCATTCATGGTCGGTGAGCGGGTATTGGTTCGAGTGTCGCCTATGAAGGGCGTGATGAGATTTGGGAAGAAGGGCAAGCTTAGCCCTAGGTTCATTGGCCCATTTGAGATTCTTGATCGAGCGGGAGAGGTGGATTACAGACTTTCATTCGTCGAGCTTATCAGCCGTGTATCCAGTGTTTCATGTGTCCATGCTTCGAAAATATCACGACGATCCATCCCACGAGTTAGATTTTAGCACTGTCAAGTTGGACAAGGACTTGTCTTACGAGGAGGAGCCGGTAGTTATTCTACACAGGCAGGTTCGTCAGTTGAGATCAAGAGTTTTCCTTCTGTTCGTGTTTAGTGGAGAGGTCAGCCCGCTGAGGCATCGACCTGGGAGTCCGAGTACGATATGCGGGGCCGTTATCCCAATCTTTTCCCCGACTCAGGTACAACCTTCTTCTGTCCGTTCGAGGACGAACGGTTGTTTTAGGGGTGGAGGAAGTGATTATGTTTTAAAAGTGAATTTTGTATTCTGAGGCCTTAAAAACTTCTTTCGGCATCACCTCGATTTGCGTGCGTAGTCCGAGTGCATAGACGGAAAGCCATTTTGTAGAAATCTGTGAAAAATGATAAATTTTGACTATAAAATGAATAATTTTGTCTTCGGTCAATATTTTGGGTAAACAGACCTGGACCCATGATTTGATGGTCCCAAAGGGTCCGTAGGAAAATATGGGGCTTGGGTGTATGCCCGTAATCGAATTCTCAGGTCCCTAGCCCGAGAAATGAATTTTTAAAGAAAAATTATTTATGAGTTTTGGAAATAAATTGTGATTAAAATTTGATGGTATCGAACCCGTATTTTGGTTTCGATGCCTGGTACAAGTCTTATATATGATTTAAGGTAAGTCTGTGAAATTTGATAAGAAACGGACTTGAAACGACGTGAATTGGATCGTTTTTGAGAAAATTGGAAATTTGAAGTTCCTAAGAAAATTTCATGATTTTGATGCTAAATTCCTAGTTGTTGATGTTATTTTAGTAATTTGAATGCACGAGCAAGTCCGTATGATATTTTTAGATGGGTGTGCATGTTTGGTTTGGATCCCCGAGGGCTCGGGTGAGTTTTGGATAGGCCACGGAGTGAAATTTTCACTTAGGGAATTGATGGTATGCTTCAGGCCTGCAGACTTCGCATTTGCGAAGCTTGTCTCGCAAATGCGAGCTCGCAAATGCGAGCTCGCAAATGCGAGAGGTGGCTTGGTTGCCTTCTTCGCAAATGCGAAGTGTCTGTCGCAAATGCGACATCTGCCTGGAATCCCCCTTAGTCGCAAATGCGAGACCTCAGTCGCAAGTGCGACACTGCTTTCGCAAATGCGAACATAGTAGAGGTCGGGGTCCGCAATTGCGAACCCCATTTGAAATTCCCATACCTGCAACCTGCAATTTTTATACTTAGCCGAAAATCAAACATTTTTCACATCTTTTCAAAACACAAACTCCCTAGGGCGATTTTTCAAGAACAACACTTCTTCCAAATCGATTGTAAGTCAATTTTAACTCATTTCCTTCAATCATTAACATCTTTTAAATGATTTCAACTCAAAACCAATGATTTTCATGGGGGAAATTAGGTGTTTTGGGTAGAACCTAGGTTTTTCAAAAATTAGGGTTTTGGACCTTGATTTGAGGTCCGATTTCAAAATAAATTATATATTTGGGTTCGTGGAGGAATGTGTAATCAGGTTTTGGTTCGAACCTCGGGTTTTGACCATGTGGGCCCGGGGGTGATTTTTGACTTTTTGGGTAAAATTTGAGAAAACTCATTTTCATGCATTAGAATTGATTCATTTAGCGTTTATTGATGTAATTAAGTAACTTGTGGCTAGATTTGAGCGAGTTGGTGGTGGAATCAAGGGGTAAAGTGATAGTTGAGACGTGAATTGTGTTCGTGGCATCGAGGTAAGTGTTTGGTCTAACCTTAGCTTGAGGGATTAGGATTTGTGTCCTATTTGCTACTTGTTTCTTGTTGAGTACGACGTATAGGCATAGTGACGAGTATCTATATGTTGGTGTCGAGCATGATCGTGAGTCTTGAATTGAAATTTATTGTGTTCTTAGATAATATTACGGATGCTTAAGTTGATGATTCTCTGTATTGAGCAAGGATTATGGTTATTCTCGTGGAAATTACTTATGACTGAGTATTGGTGTTAGTTGAGGTTGTTAGGTGTTGAAACAAGTTTGTTTATAGCTGTTTCTCCCTTGCCGGGACGTAGTTACTTATACTGTCGATTCCCTTGCCGGGATAGTATAGCTCTTTATTGATCCCCCGCCGGGACTCTTTTTATGATTGTTGTTGATTGTATATGTGGATCGGGTTGCACACCGCAACAATGGTATATGTGGATCGGGTTGCATGCCGCAACAATAATATATGTGGATCGGATTGTACGCCGTAGTAATATTATATGTCGGTCGGGTTGCACGCTGCAACAATGATATATGTGGATTGGGTTGCACGCTGCAACAGTGATAAATGATATGGATCGGGTTGCACGCCGCAACAGTGTTGTTATATATTGGGATCGGGTTGCACGCCATAACAATTGTTGATACAAAATGTTTATAGATTTGATACAAGTTTCTTATTGTTTTGCCGTGAATTCTAAGCTGTCCTTATGCCGTTACTCTTGATTTATTGTTGATATTGATACACCCCCGCAGCATGTACCCCCTCCCATCTTTACTTATTTGTTCCTATTTTATTTTCCGCTGTATATTATATAACTGCACAGGTTCATTCGGTAGTGTGGTCCTAGCCTCGTCACTACTGCGCCGAGGTTAGGCTAGGAACTTACCAGAACATAGGGTCGGTTGTGCTAATACTACACTCTGCACTATGTGTGTCATGACCCCAAATATCGGTCGTGATGGCGCCTATCACATTACTAGGCAAGCCGACCAATCAATTAACCACAACCCGTTTCCCTTTAACAGTAAGCCATTTTCTAACACAGGTTTTAAATTCCAATTTCATTATAAGCGTTTTAAGCAACAAAAGATATGCGGAAGTCAAAATAACAGGAAACTACACAGCCCATAAATCTGGTGTTACGAGTCTAGAGCCTCTAATACAAGTCTGAATACCCACTACATCAATAGTCTAGAAAGTGCGGAAAAGATAACAAGATAGGGTAGATAAAACAGGACTGCGTACACCATACAGCTACCTCGAAATCTCTGGCAAACGCTGAATCAGCTGAAGACCCTCACTCAGCTGCTCGGGCACTTGGATCTGCACATAAGGTGCATGGAGTAACGTGAGTACGCCAACTCAGTAAGTAACTAAAGTAAATAAGGACTGAAAGTAGTGACAAGCAATTCAAAAGCATATAACTAAATACTCAACAGAATAACGGATCAACTTTATAGTTAAAAATCAGTTTCGTCATAAAAACAACACTTCCAGTTTAAAATGTTTGAAATCGGATACTTAATAATATATCCAACAGAGGCTTATTTAAAAGAAGAGTGAAATAGGTGAAAACATCATAACAGGGCCCCTCGAGCAAGGAATCACTCAGAGTATGATCCCTCGGGCAGCCTCTCAGTCACTCGTGACTCACTCTCGTCACTCACTACTTACTCTCAGCACTCAGGCTCATTAATATCTCATATCAATAGAAATCATAGTAACCGCTGCGGCGTGCAACCCAATCCGTAATTTATATTTGACTACGCTCACTAGGGGTGTACAGACTCTGGAGGGGCTCCTACAGCCCATGCGTCATATCACTACGGCGCACAGCCCAATCCAATACATATATTGTTGCGGCGTGCATCTCGATCTAGTATATATATTGCTGCGACGTGCAACCCGATCTAGTATATATATCGCTGCGGTGTGCAGCCCGATCCATATAAGTATCGCTGCGGCGTGCGGCCCGATCCATAGCTTACACACACACACACACACACACACACACACACACACACATATATATATATATATATATATATATATATATATATATATATCCTCACAATTTGGTTCTCAACCTCTCTCAGTCTTTAACCTCACAGCCTCTCGGGCACAACAATAGAAATTAGGGAACTCAACCCAAACAACCCTCACAATTAGGAGTAGAGTAATAAAACTGGTTTTAAACATTTGAACAGGTAAAATGTGACTGAGGATATGCCTCTAGCAAGTAAAGTGAGGAAAACAGTCAAAATGCCCCTAAGAGTTTCTACAGGTCGGCATAAGGCCCCAAACATGGCATACAACCCATAATATAATATAAATATCCAAAATACATAATAATATAATATTTTCAAACCAAATATGCGGCTTAATAGTCTCTAAGGGACATACCAAGTCATAATCCCTATCGGCGCACACCCACACGCTCGTCACCTAGCATGTGCGTCACCGTGTTTATCAAAACAAGTCAAATACCGGGGTTTTGTACCCTTAGTTCCAGATTTACAATGGTTACTTACCTCAAACTGGTGAAAATACTACTCCGCAACAACCCTTCGAATCGGCCTCCACTCACGTCGAATCTATTCAAAATCAGAACTACGATATCAAAATATGCCAAGGGAATGAAGCCCAAGCGAAAATAATCAATAAATGGCACAAATCCCGAAATTACCAAAACCCGACGCCCAGGCCCACATCTCAGAATTTAATAATTTTTCCATCAACGGAATCCTTATCCTTCCACAAGTCTACACATAGCAAGAACACTGAAATCGGAGTCCAAATGGCCCCTCAAATACCCAATTAAAGGTCTCTTAATCTCAAGCCTTAATCCCCAATTTTTCTTCCTTAATCCCCACTAAAACCATGATTAAACAATGGAAAAATGATCTTAAATCCAAGTAATTAAGCTTAGGGGACTTACCCATCTGCGGTACCGCATATGCGGTTATTCCTCCGCTTCTGCGGAAATCACTTAATGGACCAAAATCGCACCTGCGCTCAACATTCCACACCTGCGACTCCGCCGGTGCGGTCCCACTACCGCATCTGCGGTTCCTGACAACTCCTCAATAATCCACTTCTGCGACTTCCCTTATGCATCTGCGAGATCGCACTTGCGGTCCCCAATCTGTAGGTGCAGAAATACCAGAAGTAGAAAATTTCTACAGCTTCAACAACATCTCAGCCTTTCCGTCAACCATCCGAAATCATCCTGAGGCCCCCGGGACCTCAACCAAAAGCACCAACATATCCTAATACCTTATTCAAACTTATTCCAATCATCAAAACACCTCCAATAACATCAAATCACCCAAAACACATTGGATTCAAGCCAAATTTTCTAAAATCTTTCGAATTTCGCTTTTAATAAAAAAACCAACCAAACCACGTCCGAATGACCTGAAATTTTGCACACACATCCTAAATGACACAACAGAACTACTGCAACTCTCGGAATTACATTCCAATCCCTGTATCAAAATCTCGCCTACCAACCGGAAATTGCCATAATATCAACTTCGCCAATTCAAGTCTAAACCTACTCCGAACCTCCAAAACCCATTACGAACACACTCCTAAGTCCCAAATCACCTTCCGAAGCTAATCAAGCCATCATAACTCACATCCGAGCCCTCTAACACATATGTCAACATCCGATTGACTTTTCCAACTTAACCTTTCTTAAAAGAGACTAAGTGTCTCAAACCTTACCAAATCCTTTCCGAACCCTAACCAATCAACCCGATCACATATAGAACCATCATACAAAGCAATTAGAAGAAGGAATGGGGAAAATGGAGTGGTAACTCATGAGACGACTGGTCGGGTCATCACATCCTCCCCAACTTAAACAAATGTTTTTCCTCGAATGAGTCAAGAAACATACCTGAAGCCTCAAACAGGTGAGGATATCTGATCTACATCTCCTGCTCGGTCTCCCAGGTAGCCTCCTCTATGGGCCGACCTCTCCACTACACTTTCACTGAAGCTATATCCTTTTACCTCAACTTCCGAACTTGACGACCCAAAATAGTTACTGGCTCCACATCATAGGTCAAATCATCATCCAACTGAACCGTGCTGAAATCCAGAACATGAGAGAGATCCCCAATATACCTTCGGAGGATAGAAACATGAAATACCGGATGCACACTCGACAAGCTGGGGGGGGCAAAGCAAGCTCATAAGCCACCTCCCCAATCCTCTGAAGCACCTCAAGAGGCCCATTGAACTGAGGACTCAATTTTCCTTTCTTTCTAAATCTCATAACACCCTTCATAGGTGAAACGTTCAACGGAACCTTCTCGTCAACCATGTAGGACACATCCCGAACCCTATCAACATAGCTCTTCTGCCTCGACTACGCTGTACGAAGCCTCTCCTAAATCAGCTTTACTTTTCCTAAAGCATTTTGCACCAAGTCTGTCCCCAATAGCCTAGCCTCACCGGGCTCGAACCAACCAACTGGAGATCTACACCACCTCCCATACAAAGCCTCATACGGAGACATCTGAATACTCGACTGGTAGTTGTTATTATAAGCAAACTCTAAAAGCGATAGGAACTGATCCTATAACCCTCCGAAATCAATGACACAAGCACACAACATGCCCTCCAATATCTGAATAGTGCGCTCGGACTGCCGGTCCGTTTGAGGGTGAAAAGTTGTGCTCAACTCAACCTGAGTACCCAACTCTCGCTACACAAACCTCCAAAATTGCAAAGTAAACTGAGTGACCCTGTCTTAAATGATGGAAACTGGGACACCATGCAAACGAACAATCTCCTGGATATAGATCTCTGCCAACCGCTCTGAAAAATAGGTAGTACACACAAGAATGAAGTACGCGGACTTGATCAGCGGATCCACAATTACCCATATAGCATTGAACTTTCTCAAAGTCCGTGGAAGTCCAATAACAAAGTCCATAGTGATCATCTCCCACTTTCACTCGGGAATATCTATCTGTTGAAGCAAGCCACCCTGTCTTTGATGCTCGTATTTCACCTGATGACAATTGAGACACCGAGCTACAAATCCCACAATGTCTTTCTTCATTCTTCTCCACCAATAATGCTGCCTCAAATCCTGATACATCTTCATGACACCCGGTTAAATGGAATACCGCGATCTATGGGCCTCCTCTAGAATCAACTCCCAAATATCATCTACATTGGGCACGCAAATCCGACCCTGCATCCTCAACACTCTATCATTACCAGTGGTCACATCTCTAGCATCATCATGCTGAACTCTGTCCTTAAGTACAAACAAATGGGGATTGTCATACTGGCACTCTCTGATGTGATCGTATAAGGAAGACTGAGATACCACACAAGCTAATACACGATTAGGCTCCGAAACATCTAATCTCACGAACCCATTGGCCAAGTCCTGCACATCAACTGCAAGAGGTCTCTCCCCAACTGGAATATATGCCAAACTCCCCATACTCACCGCCTTTCGGCTCAAAGCATCGGCCACCCCATTGGCCTTTCCCGGATGGTACAATATAGTGATATCATAATCCTTAAGCAAATCCAACCACCTCCACTACCTCAAATTAAGATCCTTCTATTTGAACAAGTGCTGGAGGCTACAATGATCAGTAAACACCTCACAAGACACACCATACAAGTAATGCCTCCAAATCTTCAACCCGTGAACTATGACAGCCAACTCCAAATCATGAACGGGGTAGTTCTTATCGTGGGGATTCAACTGACGAGAAGCATAAGTAATAACTTTACCCTCCTGCATCAAAACACAACCAATACTAACTCTCAATGCATCACAATACACGGTATATGAACTTGAAGCTGATGGCAAAACTAACACTAGAGTTATGGTCAAAGCTGTTTTGAGCTTCTGAAAGCTCTCCTCACACTCGTCCGACCACACAAATAAAGCACCCTTCTGAGTTAACTTGTTCAAGGGCGATGTGATAGATGAGAATCCCTGAACAAACCGATGATAATAGCGTGCCAAACCAAGAAAACTGCGAATCTCTGTAGCTGCGGATGGTCTGGGCCAACTCTGAACCGTCTCTATTTTCTTCGGATCAACCAGAATACCCTCGTGGACACCACATTCCCCAAGAAAGCTACTAAACTGAGCCAAAACTCACACTTAGAGAATTTTGCATAAAGCTTCTCCTCCCTCAATCTCTGCAACACACTCTCAAATGCTCCGCGTGCTCCTCCTAACTACGCGAATACACCAGAATATCATCAATGAAGACTATGACAAACGAATCAAGATAAGGCTGAAACACACTGTTCATCAAGTGCATGAACGCTGCTGGGGAATTGGCTAGCCCAAAAGACATCACCAAGATAACCGGAACGGAGATCAATCTTGGAGAACACTCTCGCTCCCTGAAGCTGGTCGAATAAATTATCAATGCGAGACAAAGGATACTTGTTCTTAATTGTTACTTTGTTCAGTTGTCTATAATCAATGCACATCCTCATAGTGCCATCCTTCTTCTTCACAAATAGAACCGGCGCATCCCAAAGTGACACACTAGGCCGAATGAACCCTTTATCAAGAAGTTCCTGAAACTGCTCCTTTAGCTCCTTCAACTCCGCTAGTGCCATACGATACTACGGGATAGAAATGGGCTGAGTACCCGGCACCAGATCAATGCCAAAATCAATATCCCTGTCCGGTGGCATGCCCGGCAGGTCTGCAAGAAACACATATGGATAATCCCTTACAACTGGGATAGAATCAATACTGGGAGCCTCAGCTCCAACATCCCTCACAAAGGCTAGGTACGAAAGACATCCCTTCCCAACCATATGCTGGGCCTTCAAGAATGAGATCACTCTGCTGGGAACATAATCGGTCAAATCTCGCCACTCTATCTGTGGCACACCTGGTATAGCCAAGGTGACTATCTTAGCATGATAGTCCAGAATAGCACGATACGGAGATAGCCAATCCATGCCCAAAATGATATCGAAATCCACCATACACAATAGCAAAAGGTCCACTCGGGTCTCCGAACTCCCAATAGTCACCACACACAACTGGTACACATGGTCTA
The DNA here is from genome assembly GCF_000393655.2 of Nicotiana sylvestris. NCBI lineage: Eukaryota > Viridiplantae > Streptophyta > Magnoliopsida > Solanales > Solanaceae > Nicotiana > Nicotiana sylvestris. The sequence goes on along the minus strand of NC_091064.1, from coordinate 199,808,720 downwards.
CAACAATAGTATTGCCCACTAGGTAGATACATGAACATGTAAAACAAGAGACTCACAGGGCGTATCCAGATAATGAGCAAAATATGACGACACATAAGAAAAGGTGGAACCGGGATCAAATAATACAGAGGCATCTCTATGGAAGACTGAAACAATACTTAAAATCACAACATCTAAAGCAGCAACATTTGATCTACCTAGGAGAGGATAGAAACAAGCCTGACCACCACCTGATCGACCTCTCCCTCTAGGGCAGCCCCTAGCTGACTGACCTCCACCCCTAGGTGGCTGGGCGGGTGGTGAAATAACTGGAGCAGAAGTCGACGGCTGACCCCTCTGCTAGGACTGACCATCATGAAGACGACGACACTGCATCCTCATATGTCCAAACTCTACACACTCATAATAACTCCCCGATGCTAGAGATGGGGACTGAAGGGAACCCCTGACACTAGAAGGACCTGGCATTGAAGAACCCTGGACTGATGGAGCACGGGACGAACTCTGAGCTGGAAGGGCACAAAGGGATGAGTGGCCCTGATAAGAACTATGAAAGCCATGACCCGATGATGCTCCACGGTAACCTACGCAAGCTGAATGAGCCTGCCTGAAGGCACGACCTCTGCCCTGCTGGAACTGACCCCTCGAACGAGCACTGCTAAAGCTACCAGATCCCCAAGGCCTCTTGGCCTCCCTTTTCTCTCGCTCCTAACGACAAACCGACTCAATCTCATGGGCGATATCAACAACCTCCTCGAAGGTAGCACCTGTCAACCTCTTCCTAGTCATGAGAATCTGAAGCAGGTATGTGAAGCCATCAACAAACCTCTTGATCCTCTCTCGATCTGTGTGAACCAACCAAACCGCATGTCAGGATAACTCGGAGAACCGCATCCCATACTGGGTCACAGTCATCTCCCCCTGATGCAACTGCTCAAACTACCTGCACAGCTCTTCTCGACGCGACTGTGGCATATATTTCTCTAGGAAAGAACTGAGAACTTCTGCCAAGTAAGGGGCGCTACACCAACAGGCCTACGCCTCTCATACGTCTCCCACCAACAGAATCCCTACTGTACGAAGCATCCTCTGGTACTTATCTAAGAAACCCTAGGTATCCTCACCCTCTGCACCGCTAAAAGTTGGAGGCTAGAGTCTACCAAACCTCTCAAGTCGACGGTGCTTGTCTTCCGGCATAACTGGTACCACAAACTCCTGAGCTGGTGCAACCGACTAGGCTGGAGGTGCCCCCGGTGCCTGGAGTCCCTGCATAACCTGCTCAGGTGTGCGAGTAATGGGAGTCTGGGTGCCTCCCCCTGCCTGGGAAGTATCTGCGGCCATAGTAACTGAGATCGCCTGAGCAAAACCGGTACACATTGATAAGATCTGAGCTAAAGCCTCCTGAAGGCCTGGAATCACAATAGGCACAACTGGTGTCTGAGTTGGTGCCGCTGTAGCGTCCACAATCGGGACCTGATCCAGAATTGGGGCAACTGGTGGATCTGCCGGTGCTTTTCAAGTTGCTCTGTCCCTGCCACGGCCTCGACCATGACCTCGACCACGACCTCGGCCTCTGATGGACCCAGCTGATGGTACTGGTGGTCATCCGTCCTGCCCGGTAGACATGTCCTCACCATCTGTTAGAGAATGGAATAACAGAAGTTTAGTACTCGTATCAACAAATTTGCACGACAAGAATTCAAGAATATGAAGTTTTTCCTAAAGGTTCTACAGCCTCTCAAGGATAAAAACAGATGTCTCCGTACCGATCTGCGAGACTCTACTAAAATGGCTCATGACTCGCTAGACCTATGTAACCTAGGCTCTGATACCAACTTGTCACGACCCCAAATACCGGCCATGATGGCGCCTATCATATTACTGGGCAAGCCGACCAATCAATTAACCACAACCAGTTTCCCTTTAATAGTAATCCATTTTCTAACACAGGTTTTAAATTCCAATTTCATTATAAGCGTTTTAAGCAACAAAAGATATGCGAAAGTCAAAATAATCGGAAACTACACAGCCTATAAATCTAGTGTCACGAGTCTAGAGCCTCTAATGCAAGTCTGAATACCCACTACATTGATAGTCTAGAAAGTGCGGAAAAGATAACAAGATAGGGGGAGAAAACAGGGTTGCGTACGCCATGCAGCTATCTCGATCTCCGGCAAACGCTGAATCGACTGAAGACCCTCACTCGGCCGCTCGGGCACCTGGATCTGCACACAAGGTGCAGAGAGTAATGTGAGTACGCCAACTCAGTAAGTAACTAAAGTAAATAAGGACTAAAAGTAGTGACGAGCAATTCAAAAGGCATATAACTGAATAATCAATAGAATAATGGATTAACTTTACAGTTAAAAATCAGTTTTTCTTCATAAATCAACACTTCCAGTTTAAAACGTTTCAAATTAGATACTTAGCAATATATCCAATAGAGGCTTATTTAAAAAAAGAGAGAAATCGGTAAAAACATCATAACAGGGCCCCTTATGCAAATAATCACTCAGAGTATGGCCCCTCGGGCAGCCTCTCAGTCACTCGTGACTCACTCTCGTCACTCAGTACTCACTCTCAACACTAAGGCTCATTAATATCTCATAGTAATAGAAATCATAGTAACCGTTGCGGCGTGCATCCCGATCCGTAATTTATAGTCGACTACGCTCACTGGGGGTGTACAGACTCTCGGAGGGGCTCCTACAGCCCAAACGTCATATCACTGCGGCACGCAGACCGATCCAATACATATATTGCTGCAGCGTGCAGCCCGATCCAGTATATTCTGCAGCGTGCAGCCCGATCCATATAAGTATCGCTGCGGCGTGCATCCCGATCCATAGCTCACATATATATAAATATCCTCACAATTTGGTTCTCAACCTCTCTCAGTCCTTAACCTCACATCCTCTCGGGCACAACAATAGAAATTAGGGAACTCAGCCCAAACATCCATCATAATTAGGAGTAGAGTAATAAAACCAGTTTTAAACATTCGAATAGGTAAAACATGACTGAGGATATGCCTCTAGCAAGTAAAGTGAGGAAAACAGTCAAAATGACCACATGGGTTTCTACAGGTCAGCACAAGGCCCCAACCATTGCATACAACACATAATATAGTATAAATATCTAAAATACGAAATAATATAATATTTCCAAATCAAATACGCGGCATAATAGTCGCCATGGGACGGACTAAGTCACAATCCCAACCGGCGCACGCCCACACGCTCGTCACCTAGCATGTGCGTCACCGCGTTTATCAAAACATATCAAATACCGAGGTTTTGTACCCCCAGTTCTAGATTTACAATGGTTACTTACCTCAAACCGGTGAAAATACTACTCCGCGATGCCTTTACCCCTCTAATCGGCCTCTACTCGCGTTGAATCTATCCAAAATCAGAATCACGACGTTAAAATATGCCAAGGGAGTGAAGCCCAAGCGAAAATAATCAATAAATGACACAAATCCTGAAATTACCAAAACTCGACCCCGCGGCCCACGTCTCGGAATTCAATAATTTTTACATCAACGGAATCCTTATCCTCCCACTAGTCTACACATATCAAGAACACTGAAATCGGAGTCAAAATGACCCCTCAAATCCCCAGTTAAATGTCTCTTAATTTCAAGCCATAATCCCCAATTTTTCTTCCTTAATCCCCACTAAAACCATGATTAAACAATGGAAAAATGATCTTAAACCCAAGTAATTAAGCTTAGGGAACTTACCCAACTGATATCCTTTGATTCCTCTCGAAATCCTATGCCTTAGCCTCTTTCCCGTCTTAAAAAATGGAGTATTTTGCAAAAATTCGCGAAGAAAGCAATATATACCTTCTGGCCAGGGATTTTCGCATCTGCGATCCCATAGCCGCTTCTGCGTTACCGCATATGCGGTTATTCCTCCGCTTCTGCGGAAATCACTTAACGGACCAAAATCACATCTGCGCTCAACATTCCGCACCTGCGACTCCGCAGGTGTGTTCCCACTACCGCATCTGCGGTTCCTGACAACTCCTTGATAATCCGCTTCTGCGTCTTCCCTTATGCATCTGCGAAATCGCACCGGCGATCTCCAATTTGCAAGTGCGGAAATACCAGAAGCAGAAAATTTCTGCTGCTTCAACAACATCTCAACCTTTCTGTCAACCATCCGAAATCACCCCGAGGCCCTCGGGACCTCAACCAAAAGCACCAACATATCCTAATACCTTATTCAAAATTGGTCCAATCATCAAAACACCTCCAACAATATCAAATCACCCAAAACACATCGGATTCAAGCCAAATTTTCTAAAATCTTCCGATTTTCGCTTTTGATCAAAAAAATCCAACCAAACCACGTCCAAATGACCTGAAATTTTGCACACACATCCTAACTGACACAACGAAACTACTGCAACTCTTGAAATTCCATTCCAACCCCTGTATTAAAATCTCGCCTACCAACCGGAAATCGCCATAATATCAACTTTGCCAATTCAAGTCTAAACCTACTCTGAACCTCCAAAACCCATTCCGAACATACTCCTAAGTCCCAAATCACCTCTCGAAACTAATCGAACTATCAGAACTCACATTCGAGCCCTCTAACACGTAAGTCAACATCCAATTGACTTTTTCAACTTAACATTTTTTAAAAGAGACTAAGTATCTCAAACCTTACCGAATCCTTTTCGAACCCTAACCAATCAACCCGATCACATATAGAACCATCATACAAAGCAATTAGAAGCAAAAATGGGTAAAACGGAGCGGTAACTCATGAGACGACTAGCTGAGTCATCACAATATGCAGATCCCGGAGCAACTCTTGGACCATAGCATTTGGGTGGCTACCTTCAGTCCACGCGGAGATCTAAGGTAGACCTGCAGGCGTCCGCAGGCCCTGGCATCTCCTTTATCCTTTATTTCCTGTTTCATTTTCTTGATTCAGAAACAATGTATCTTTTATTTTCAGACTTTGTATTTAGCACTCTTAGATAAAATGTGGTACTGTGACACCAGTTCTGGGTGATTAAGGCTTAAACAGTTGTATTAGATTCATATTTCAGATATTTTGCTATATTTCTCCCGCTTAATAAAATTTTCGCTGTTTTTCACATTATTGCTTTATAAATGCTAAAAAGGTATTAAAATGGATAAAAGATAATCTGTTCAATAATTGGCTTACCTAGCTCACAGTAATAGGCGACATCACGACTCTCGAGAGTGGAAAATCCGGATTGTGACATTTTCATTTCTCTATTTTTCTATTAATTATTTCAAAGTTCTACTCACTTCATTCCTTTTACTTTTTTTCTTTCTATTTTCCCCAGATTTTTATTAACATATTAATATTATGATTTCTACATTAGTTTTTGTTCTATGTTTGTGAGTTATGCGTATTTTTACTACAATTACCTCTGTCTATCTCTAATAAAAATTACCGATGTTTATCAAAATTTGCCTTTCCAAATAAGCATAGAAATTAATTTAAAGTCTTTCAAAATTAACCAAATTGTAAATATAATTTAACAAAGTTATAAACTTTTTGGAACAAGAGTATTGAAAAATGAAGATTTTACTCTAGCAATTTCTCCGCATGAACTTCTTTTGATAGACTTAAGTGTGATCCAATGATGGTGAAGTGGTTGGTCGATTAACGTAAACGAGAAGAAAGAAGATTAATTACTTCTTATTTGTACCTTGTGAAGAACAAAATCAGTTGCTCCTCTTTTATTGTAAGATCACTTCAAAATTGAAACATTATATGTACAATAGAATATATGGTTAATGGTCAAAAATTGAAAACTTGAGAAGTGTTAAGAAAAACCATGAAAAAGTTATGTTTTTACATTTTTAACCTAAGGTTTCACTATATGTGCCACTTACTTCTCTAGGATATATGAAGTGATAATGCCATCGAAATTCGAGCAGATGAAACCTTAAAGCTTTAGGGAGCATAGGTCATTCTGAATGGAATAACAGTAGCATAAGACACTATGAGCAGAAGAGCTCAAAGGGAAATGTTTTGAATGGCGACAAAGGTTAAACAATGTTAAAATATTGTTTGGCTTTGCTTCTAAATTTGATTTTGCGAAAAAATAATCTTCTTCATAGTTCTTTAATATTTGTTCTTGGTTGAGAATATCTTGTGATTTGTACTAATCTGATAACTTTTATTTATGCTTGCATTCAAGAAATTCATTGATACATGTATCGTTCGTTTGTATCTGATTCAATTGCAGTTTTATATTAACCGCCTAACTTGGTGTTTATCAAGAAAAATCCTATAGAAGGTATAATTTATCAGAATTAAACCAAAATATAAATTTTAAAAAAACTTGGAACAGGAATATCGACAAACAAAAATCAAGAAGAGTAAGTGAATATCATTCTCTGTTCTTGCTCCTTTTTTCCTTTAAACCCATGGTCTTTATTTCTTCTTTTTATTTTGTTTTAGTATAGAAATTGATACCTCAAGGGTGTTGAAAAGAAAAAAATATGTGGTATCTCTAATGTTGGAGATTAGTTAAAATAGAATTTTGGCATAATTACATTGTGAATGTCTTTGGTTGTCAAATGATAGTATTTGCAATTGTTTTGCAGCTATTTGCCTTTTTTTTTTCTTATAAGTGTTTGGCAATTCTGATATTAAAGATTTTGAAATGCAATATGGTCTAATATGTAGGGAGTTGCTATCTATGCATAGTCCTGCATGCAGCATTAAAGATGTTTTAACTTTTAAAAGAGAACTTTTCGGAGACAGTAATGGTGCTTTCTGGCCAAGTGTATTAGATTGCTTTCGTATGTTTAGAAGTCCAAATGTGAAGGTGATGTAGTGTTGAAAGTTTCCATGGTTAATAGCATATGCTTACCCATTATTTTTTAAATTTCCGGATACTTTAATATTAATTAATGCTGTTGTAGCTCTAATTTCAAATGTTTGGTGCTATGGGGCTGCAGACAGTTCCAATAGTTAATAATGTGATGCTTCTAAGCCGCATTTTGATTACTTTGTTGTGTGGCAATCTGGATTTTAAATTGTAAAGATGATTTAGTGCAGTACGGTTCTTATTGGTTAATAATGTGTACAAGTCGTACTTTGATGCATATTTGATGATGTTTTAATATTCTTAAACGATGTTGCAGCTGAAATTCCAAAAAGAAGTTGTTGCAGCAGATAATCCGTGTGGGAACAATGTCTTTAAAGAGCATAAAGATGGTAAACTTCAATATGTTTTATGTGATAGTAGCAGTTTTACTCCATCCAGTTTGTTGTACATATTCGTAATGTGATTTGTTTTCATAGCAACAACGTGACTTGACTATGTTAATATTTTGGTTTCTTTTTCGGTCTAAGCATTATTTCAGCTTCGCAATTTTATTGTCTCCCACAATTTCAAACAAGCTAATTGTGTTCTCTTTGGTTGTTTGAAGTCGGATTTGCAATTATATTTGTTGGTACTGAGGGAAAGTTCAACTCTTTCCATCCTCAAAGATTTTCGTCATATGTATTTGCGATTTCAAATAAAAGATGGACTGTAATTGTCACGACCCAAACCCCGATCCGGTCGTGATGGCGCCTCTCGTGAAGACAAGGCCAGCCAACTCACCCATTTCGCCTTTTAAAATAGTTAATATTAATAAACAGTTTTAGCATAATTAAATAACCACAGTCTAAACAAAAGATTTCTTTATAATGTGCGAAAAACAGCCCAAAACACAGCCAAAATCGGGGTGTCACAAGCATCTATTAGAGTATAAATACAACTGCAAGGCCTGAAACATATAAAATAGGACTGATAAACAAAGGGAAGAAATGCGGTGCTGCGAACGCTGGCAGTCACCTCACTAAACTCCGCTGACTTAGCCTCCGACTAGCTCAAAACCCGCTACCGGGTGAACAAATACCTGCATCTGCACACGAGGTGCAGGGAGTAAAGTGAGTACTCCAACTCAGTGAGTAATAAAGGTAAATAATAACTGAGCAGTAAGAAGCCACGTAAAATAAACCATCTTGCCGTATAGAGCAGTCTAAAACCCTTTGAGTAAAAGCGTTGAAATTGTGAAATCCTTGGAAAAACATCTTAGCTCAGTTTAAACCTCTTTTAAAAATGACTTTTTCAACGGTTACACAAATGAGTGCAAAAAAAATAGTGCAGATAAGCACAGAAATCCGCTCGTTGGGCACAACACTCAATTCACAGATAATGCCAGGCAATCAGTAGATATCACATGAAGTAGCACAAACAACAGATAATGGCAGATAAATGAAATAAAGTAAACACATAGAACAGTACCAACACTGCTGCGACATATAGCCCGATCCATATATCACTGCGGCATGCAGCCCGATCCATATATCTGGTCGACGGCGCTCACTAGGTGTATGCAGACTCCGGGAGGGGCCCCTTACGGCCCAAGCGCAATATCAAGCCATCTCGTGGCATCAAATATAGGCCCTCGGTCTCATATCAATCAACAAGCCACCTCGTGGCGTACATATATCAGGCCCTCGGCCTCATAATCAAATCAGTATCTCACTGCTGCGGCATGCAGCCCGATCCACAAGTATCCTCACAATACAGGCCTTCGGCCTTACTCAGGCAAAAATCACATAAGCCACTCGGGCAACAGTAAAATATGATGCTCAGCCCAAAAATGTTGTTCGAAATATCATTTCAAGTGTTAAAGCAAAATAAACTTGGCTGAGTTTTGAAAATAGTGGAAAATAACATGACTCAGTTCAATTATAAAATCAAAACAGTGAGGAAATATCAACAACAATCCCCGAAGGGTTCAAATAGCTGGCACTAGGCCCAAATATGGCATTCAACCCAAATTATGATGATAATAATTAGTTTTTAGTTAAATACGCAATAAAATCATCAATCGGGATGGACCAAGTCACAATCCCCAATAGTACACAATCCCACGCTCGTCATCAAGCGTGTGCCTCACCTCAATATAGCGCTACAATGTTCAATCCGGAGTTTCAAAACCTCATAGTATCATTTACAATTATTACTCACCACGAACCGGCGAAATCTCTAGCTCGCGACGCCTTTGCCCCTCAAATCGGCCTCCACGCGCGTAGAATCTATCCAAAATCAGAACTAATATATCACAATATGCTAAGGGAACAAAGCCCAAGCGAAAACAATCAATAACAGGCACAAATCCCAAAATTACCAAAACCCGATCCCCAAGCCCACTTCTCGAAACTCAGAAATTTTTATATCAATGGGTTCCTTATCTTTCCACGAGTTCATATATATCAAAAGTTCTCAAATCTGACCTCAAATGGTCCTTCAAATCCCAATTTAAAAGTTTCAAAATCCCAAGCCCTAGTTCTTCCATTTTTAGCCTAGTTCCATGAATTTCTAGGTAAATTTCACAATAAAAATGAGTATCGAGTTCAAAACTCTTACCTCTAGGTGATTCTCCTTGAACCCCTCTTCAATTAGCTCTCCCAAGCTCCAAAATCGCTCAACAATGGAGGTTCTTAGCCTCAATATCGCGGAATACCCTTTTTAAAACATTCTGCCCAGCACTCAGAAAAGCTTCTTCGCGAACGCGGCATGTTCCTCGCGTTCGCGAAGCACACTGCTTCACAGACCAACACTTCCTTCTGTGCGAACACGATATCCTTCTCGCGAACGTGAAGCTTCCGCTTGCCATACCATCGCGAACACTATATCGCGAATGCGAAGCACAAAAGGGCTAGGACCCCAGCTGCCCCAATTACTCTACGTGAACGCAGGAAACATATCGCATTCGTGAAACACTCAGGACCTCACCCTTCGTGGACGCGGGACAAACATCGCGAATGGGAAGGCCAAATTCACAGCCTCATCAAGCATCCCTTCACGAACGCGAAGGCCAAAAGTCTGCAACAGAAACTTCAGAAAACCTACAACTTCAAAGTACCAAAAATGGTCTGATTGACCATCCGAAACTCACTCGAGGCCCCCGGGACCTCAACCAATAGCACCAACACATCCTAAAACCTTATTCAAACTTGTTCCAATCATCAAAACACCTCAAACAATACCAAATCTATCGATTCACATCGAATTCAAGCCTAAATTTTTCTAAAAACTTCCGAATTACGCTTTCGATCAAAAACCCAACCAAACCACGTCCGAATGACCTGAAATTTTGCACACACATCACAAATAACATAACGAAGCTATAGCAACTCTTGTAATTCCATTCCGACCCTCGGATTGAAATCTCACCTATCAACCGGAATTCGCCAAAATACTAACTTTGCCAATTCAAGCCTAATTCTACACCGGACCTCCAAAACCAATTTCGATCACGCTCCTAAGTCATAAATCACCCAACAAAGCTAACCAAATCATAAAAATTCCGATCCGATCTCCTATACAAATAAGTCAACTCTTGGTCAAAGCTTTCAAATTCAAAGCTTTCAACTGAGACTGTTCTTCCAAATTCATACAGATTTCCATGAAAACCAAAATCAATAATTGACATCAGTCATAATACCTTACATAGGGCAAGTCATGCCCGAGAACTGGCGATCAAGTGCAAAGGCTCAAAACAATCGGTCGGGTCGTTACATCCTCCCCCACTTAAACACACGTTCGTCCTCGAACGTACCCAGAGTTGTTCTAGAAGCCAACCAATAACTGAATAACTTACCATGCATATACCCGGGGGTGATCCCACGTCACCGTCTCTCATATAGGTTCGATAACACAATATAACTGAAATTTCATAATCCATCCTAGTCCATAAACCATAGAACCTCATTTCTGCCTCTAAAATCCTCAATATGATCAGAATCTCACATTTATACTGTGAAGAAGTCCGAACAAGCTGTAACAAACCATATCTGCTATCTCAGGTGCAATCACATGATATACCACATAACTCAAACACTTGTAGCGATAACTTCTATTCATAGCAGCTGCCCACAATAACCGAATACTGGTAAAAACCTCTTATCAACTGAAGTCTCATTCCAACACTTTCATATACTGCCAACAATAAATAAAATACGCACTAAACCACGACCATTTTTCAGGTCAACCATTCATGAAGTTACTTCTCCTTTGGCAAATACCATAGCAAATTTCCGAGCCGAACCTCGATATTCTCCTTCCAACATGCTGAAATCAAATCCATTCATATTTATTAATGATCCAACGATCTCCTCTAATCCAACACACCACTCTGGTGACATGACACATCAATATAGGCCTAAGCCACAACTTGCATAATACGCGCACCAATAGGCAATGGTCCCAACATACTCAAATCATGAAAAATGACTCAAATAAAAGAGTTGTACTGCAGGATCACCAGTACCAACACAACACAAGGTTGAGGACCCGTCTCACATTATAGAAATAGAACACCCGAATCTAACCCGCGAGGTCATACCTCCACATAGCTTCGCTGCGAAATGCGCGATCCTATCCAAACACTATTCCACATGAAACACCTTAAGTCACTATGCTCGAAATTGACAACCACGCACAATTTGACCCCTGGAACCAAAGCAAATCACTACACCCACGGTGAAATAAGGAACATATACCACGCATACCCGATAGGACGTAACCAATACGCCATCCACCGAGCAACACCCAATTACTTTTCCCGCTCGATTTCCACTATGAACCCCAATAGAACCGCACTATATGTGCTCATAACCAACAAATCATAACATTTTGCAACACAGAAAGACAACTCATAGTTCTCCTAGATCACTAGTATGATCAATAACGGTCGAATCAACCTATCCCTCAACAATACAGTTTGGGGCAAACTAAGCCAACTCAGCTAGAACGCGTATCCACATTGGCCTGCCAACGAACTCCTTATCAAGGAAGCCTGAAGCTGCTCCTTCCACTACTATAACTCCTGCCGGAGCCATACGATACGGTGCCCGACACCAAATCAATACCAAAATCAACAACCCTGCTCGGCGACATGCCCGACCACATGAAACACATCCGAAGAGTCCCTCAACACCAGATCTGAATCAGTGGTAGAATCCTCTGCACTGACATCCATCATGAAAGCTCAATTAAGAATGGAAATCCTTCCCAGCCGTTCGCTGGGTCTTTGAAATATAAACCACTCTACTAGAACATAATATGTCGTACCTCGCCACTCAATCCGTGGCATTTCCGGCATAGCCCATAGCGTAATAGTCCAGAATAACCCAACACTGAGACAACCCATCTGAACTCCAACATCACATCCAACATCTAATATACCAACAAAGAAAGATCCACTCGAGCCTCCAAATCCCGATAGTCGCTGAATAGTGCCGATACACACGATCCACAACCACAACATAGCCTGAATATGAGAACTTCTGTCTCCAAATCCACACGGCCCATGAATCACCATATCCGATCCCAATTTCGCCGTTTGAGTACATGTTGCGCCTCAAATACCCAATCATTCCACGATAGATACTCAAAAATTTCCATGTGCCACTAAGAAAGCTTGAATATCACCAGTCGATCTAACAATAAAGTGTCGCAATACTACCGAAGTACCATCAACTTAATCACATTGTCTTTTCTAAAATATTTACCCTCGTCAAATCACCCCACTTAGCACTACCACTTCCTTAATCATCTGAAACTGCCCGTGCTGCCTAAGAATTCTTGACTTTCCATTCAGAACTGAATCGTAACCTTCCACATGCAATTGTCAATCCTCCACAACCTACCGCATATCCATACCATCTCAGGATAACATAAGAACTTCATCTTCCTTTCGAGCCACAAACATCTACGTACTCAATTAGTTAAGAACTTTCCATTGGTCCTAATCTAGAAGAAAAATCACTATACATCCCATGGTCCGCATGCCCATAGAAAATATACATCTCCAAACCGTGGTAAAAACCATCAAGAAATCTCCGAGTTCCCTTTGCACAAATCAGACATGTCAGGACTGAATCATTCTAACTCGATCAAGCTAAGAAGCCATTAAAACCTAAGAGCATCGTCGCAAAATACCTGAAAGAACTCATTACCTCGAACACACACAAGGAATTAATCATATCCTTACCATACCGATTCGGTCTACTATCAAACGATTCCATCTATCTAAATTTCCTTCTGATTCATTTTCAACTTGATATTCTCTCTTGTTGTAGCACCACAATTCCTCAACCCAGGCTCACCACACAAGACCCAAGCACAAGACCACACTATCTAAGACCCATAAGCCGCTGAATACTCACTCAGTTACTCCCAGAAACACCACATTCCAGAACATTTTACTCTGAGGAACTTCCTACAAATATAAATCTGTTACCTTTGCTTTCCTGATACTGATACATAGAATCCTATAATCAATATAGAAATATCACAAGTCTTGACCTCTTCCAATGAAAACACAATTTCTAACCCTATATACAACTTTAATATACCCAATTGTTACATGTAGAACCTCGAACACATTAGAACCATTCTCGAGAGTCACTCACTCTCTTCAAACTACAATTAGCCTGATCAAACGAACAGAACCACCCGTGACTCATTAGCACTCTAACACCGCAGAATGAAATCCTCATCCCAACATATCGAAGCAACTTCCTGCTCTACGCACCGAGCATTCTTTACCAACAACAACTTAAGACATCCCATGATTTTTTTACTCTATGAAGCATAATATAACCTTTGCCAAAAAATTTCCTTGACTCAAGTCATCCTCGGTCTCAATTTTCGCAAGCCATAACTGATTCGCCCGCACGCCTCAAACTGGAACCAACATAGCGCCTAATCGTGCAACCAACTACTCACAACAAACTCCCCCACTTGGCTCGGAGTCATAGATCAAAATACACTTGATAACTCATAACACTTATACTCTATTGATGCCATAATACCATAGTGATATTAAGCTCAAATCCTTTTGTAAGCTTGTGAAAACACAGATCATCTAGTACTTTAAATCTTCTGCAAATCTCGTATTCATCCCCACAACAGTTAAGCCCACTCTCTTAAGCGACCTAAAATTTCAAATTTCAACACGTACCTTTCACTTACACATGAGATCTTCTAACATACACATAAGGATCACACCACTTCAGAACACTCCGCAGGAGGTAATCCACCTGCTTTGCCTCAATCTAACATCTCTGTATACCTTCCACCGTCATACACATTACACAGTCGCTTAATTTTCCTAAGTCTGAACTCGTACCGCAACATAAAATTTACTTCACTCTCAACTGGAAAACATAAAAAGATCCTTCATGAGCCCAAAACTCAGGGCTATACTTTGAATCAAGATGGAACTCAAGCACCTAATAGTTCTTCTATCCTCCAGTCGGCCTTCCTCGTTACCTCCAAGTTGTATAAATACATCTCGCAGTACTAACATACTTACCACACAGTTATCCAGCCATCACTTCCACTAATAGGGACAACACTGAACATATAAGTGCAACACACTTGCTCACACAATCAGCACCTTGGTGCTCAAGCCATAGGCAAAGATCCGGCCTCAAGTTCTCCAGACTGGCCCAACATCAAACTCCCAGAGATCACATCTCGCCCCTCGATTAGGGAATCACAAGCCATCAAGGCACATCTGATACTGAGTGCTCATGCATGCATACGAACGCGTGGAAGGAATTTCAAGAGTTACTTTTCAAGCTAAATCAAGGACGCACGATTAGAATTCAAGAATGTGAAGTTTTCCTAAAGGTTCTGCAGCCTCTCGAGGATAAATACAGATGTCTCCATACCAATCCGCAAGACTCTACTAAACCTGCTCATGACTCATGAGACCTATGTAACCTAGGCTCTGATACCAACTTGTCACGACCCAAACCCCAATCCGGTCATGATGGCGCCTCTCGTGAAGACAAGGCCAGCCAACTCACCCATTTTGCCTTTTCAAAATAGTTAATATTAATAAACAGTTTTAGCATAATTAAATAACCACAGTCTAAACAAAAGATTTCTTTATAATGTGCGGAAAACAGCCCAAAACACAGCCCAAACCAGGGTGTCACAAGCATCTATTAGAGTATAAATACAACTGCAAGGCCTGAAATATATAAAATAGGACTGATAAACAAAGGGAAGAAATGCGGTGCTGCGAACGCTGGCAGTCACCTCACTAAACTCCGCTGACTTAGCCTCCGACTAGGTCAAAACCCGCTACCGGGTGAACAAATACCTACATCTGCACATGAGGTGCAGGGAGTAAAGTGAGTACTCCAACTCACTGAGTAATAAAGATAAATAATAATTGTGCAGTAAGAAGCCACATAAAACAAACCATCATGCTGTATAGAGCAGTCTAAAGCAGTGAAACTGTGAAATCCTTGGAAAAACATCTTAGCTCAATTTAAACCTCTTTTAAAAATGGCTTTTTCAATGGTTACGCAAATGAGTGCAAAACAAATAGTGCAGATAAGCACGAAAATCCGCTCCTCGGGCACAATACTCAATTCACAGATAATGACAGGCAATCAGATAGATATCACATGAAGTAACACAAACAACAGATAATGGCAGACAAATGAAATAAAGTAAACACATAGAACAGTACCAGTATCGCTATGGCATGTAGCCCGATCCATATATCTCGTCGACGATGCTCACTGGGGGTGTGCAGACTCCGGGAGGGGCCCCTTACGGCCCAAGCGCAATATCAAGCCATCTCGTGGCATCAAATCTAGGCCATCGGCCTCATATCAATTAACAATCCACCTCATGGCGTACATATCTCAGGCCCCCGGCCTCATAATCAAATCAGTATCTCACTGTTGCAGCGTGCAGCTCGATCCACAAGTATCCTTACAATACAGGCCCTCGACCTTACACAGTCAAAAATCACATAAGCCACTCGGGCAACAATAAAACATGATGCTCACCCCAAAAATGTTGTTCGAAATATCATTTCAAGTGTTAAAGCAAAATAAACTTGGCAGAGTTTTGAAAATAGTCGAAAATAACATGACTGAGTTTTATTATAAAATCAAAACAATGAGGAAATATCAACAACAATCCCCGAAGGGTTCAAATAGCTGGCACTATGCCCAAATAATGATGATAACAATTAGTTTTCAGTTAAATACGCGGTAAAATCATCAATCGGGACGGACCAAGTCACAATCCCTAGTAGTACACGACCCCACACTCGTCGTCAAGCGTGTTCCTCACCTCAATATAGCACTACGATGTGCAATCCAAGGTTTCAAACCCTCAGAGTATTATTTACAATCATTACTCACCTCGAACCGGCGAAATCTCTAGCTCGCGATATCTTTGCCCCTCAAATCGGCCTCCACGCACGTCGAATCTATCCAAAATCAGAACGAATACATCACAATATGCTAAGGGAACAAAGCCCAAGCGAAAACAATCAATAACGGGCATAAATCCCGAAATTACCAAAACCCGAGCCCCGAGCCCACTTCTCGAAACTCAGAAATTTTTGCATCAACGGGTTCCTTATCCTTCCAAGAGTTTATACATATCAAAAGTTCTCAAATCCAACCTTAAATGGTCCTTCAAATCCCAATTTAAAAGTTTCAAAATCCCAAGCACTAGTTCTTCCATATTTAGCTTAATTCCATGAATTTCTAGGTAAATTTCACAATAAAAACGAGTATCGAGTTCAAAAATATTACCTCCAGGTGATTCCCTTTGAACCCCTCATCAATTAGCTCTCACAAGCTCCAAAATCGCTCAACAATGGAGGTTCTTAGCCTCAAAATCGCAGAATACCCTTTTTAAAACATTCTGCCCAGCACTCAGAAAAGCTTCTTCGCGAACGCGGCATGTTCCTCGCATTCACGAAGCACACTGCTTCGCAGGCCAACGCTTCCTTCTGCGCGAACGCGAAGCTTCCACTTGCCATACCATCGCGAACGCAAAGCACAAAAGGTCTAGGACCCCTGCTCCCCCAATTACTCTATGCGAATGCGGGAAACACATCGCGTTCGCGAAACACTCAAGACCTCACCTTTCGCGGATGCGGGACAAATATCGCGAATGCGAAGGACAAATTCACAGCCTCATTAAGCATCCCTTAGCGAACGCGAGATCCTTCTCGCGAACGTGAAGGCCAAAAGTCTGCAACAGAAACTTCAGAAAACCTACAACTTCAAAGTACCAAAAATGGTCCGTTTGACCATCCGAAACTCACCCGAGGCCCCCGGGACCTCAACCAAAAGCGCCAACACATCCTAAAACCTTATTCAAACTTGTTCCAATAATCAAAGCACTTCAAACAACACCAAATCCATCGATTCACATTGAATTCAAGCCTAAATTTTTCTAAAAACTTCCGAAATACGCTTTCGATCAAAAACCCAACCAAACCACGTCCGAATGACCTAAAATTTTGCACACACATCACAAATGACATAACTAAGATACAAAAACTCTCGGAATTCCATTCCGGCCCTCGGATCGAAATCTCACCTATCAACCGGAATTCGCCAAAATACTAACTTTGCCAATTCAAGCCTAATTCTACACCGGACCTCCAAAACTAATTTCGATCACGCTCCTAAGTCATAAATCACCCAACAAAGCTAACCAAATCATAAAAATTCCGATCCGATCTCCTATACAAATAAGTCAACTCTTGGTCAAAGCTTTCAAATTCAAAGCTTTCAATTGAGACTGTTCTTCCAACTTCATACCGATTTCCGTGAAAACCAAAATCAATGATTGACATCAGTCATAATACCTTACACATGGCAAGTCATGCCCTAGAACTGGCGATCAAATGCAAAAGTTCAAAGCGACTGCTCAGGTCGTTATAGTAATAGGTGGAGCTTAATTGCATTAATCTTAAAATACATGTTTAATTTTTGAACTCCACTATGTGCAATTATAACTGAATTGATATTGTACGTAAAAGATCGTTTGTATACATTGCTACAATGCAATTACCATTAGAATTGTTAGATATTGTACTAATTTTCTTTCCTTATTTGGTTTTCTTATCTGTTGAAGGAAAGGGCAACATGTTTACCATAAATGGGTTTTCCTTCTTGTAGAAGGAAATTATAAATCTCCCATATTTGGCTAGTTTCTTTTCTTGCAGGAAAAAATTTGGACTACTATAAATTGAGGATCCACCTTCTCATTCAGTAGCATCCACAATGTAGCCATATGGGGTTTGAGAGTCGTGTTTAAGGGGAGAACTTTACGGGACAAGTGTTAGTGTGTCACTTGTGGTTGTCTCTTCGTGAGGTAAAGTGGATTGCTCATCTCTGCCATGGACGTAGGTCAGTTGACCGAACCACGTTAAATGTATGTGTCTCTTTTGGTATATTCTCTTTGTTGTATGATTTATAGTCATTTAATTGTTGCTTTACCAGTTTGACACCTGATTATATCAGTCCAAACAAGAATAACGAAGTTGTTTACAACTCTTTACTAAGAGATTCAGGTAGACTATAAATCAGATTAATCATGTCGGGCTCGTGCATTGCACGGGCATACCTTGCTAGTATATATATAGGGGTGTAAGAAGGAAATCGACAAACCGCACCAACCCAATAATCCGAGTCAAACCGAAAAAAATTTGGTTTGATTTGGTTTAGTGTTGGAAAAACAAACCCGACCATAATTGGTTTGGTTTGGTTTTAACTAAAGAAAGTCAAACCGAAACCAAACCAACCCGACATTACATATATAGAAATTTTAGATATATTTAATATATAAATATACTTATTGTGATGTAATTTATAAATATTTCTTAAACTTTTTCATAATTTTATCTTTTAAGGTATTATTTCAAGGTTGGACTTAGAACTTTTGAATGTTCCAATAAGTTTTATAGCGATTAATATTAGAAACTTAAATAATGCTAACAAAAGCCCAAACCAAAATCAAATCAATATTAATGCTATCAAAAGATATTTAATTTAATACTACGAACGTCAATGTATTGAATATCTATTTTTTTCTTCTACAATAATTTAGATAAAAATGCATAACCTCTTTTTATTTTTTTATGTTGTGTTTAATCATGTAATTAATACTCCCTTACTAGTTTACTTATTTTAGCATGACTTAGTACTTTCAGATTATGTTTGTTTTTATTATGTATTTTTAATTAGCAATATTTATATTACATAATTTTATTGTCTTTATTTTTGAATATTTTAGGATAATGCTATAACACATCTCATATTTTGTATTATTTTCTTGGAAAATACCTTATATAGTTGTATCTTACTAGGATTAAAGAAATATTTTGATCACAAGTTATATGTTTTGTGCTACGAAGATTTTATCCAAAAAAACCCCGAAAAACCGAGATTGAAAAACCCGAGTTTTATTGGCTTGGTTTGGTCTTTAGATTTAATAACCCGACACAATTAGTTTGATTTGGTAATTGCAAAATTAGAACCAACCCGACCTATGTACACCCATATATATATATATATATATATATATATATATATATTATTTAACCGATTACGTGAACGACTATTTAATTCATGTATTACATATCCATTGGGTTTGTTGTTGTTGTTGTTCTTGTTGTGCTTTTAAGTTTTTAGTCAATGTGTTAAGGAAGAGAAAAAAAAGAAGAAAAGAAAAGGGAAGAAACAAGCAAGAGAAAATGACACTATGGTTTCATGTTAGGGGTTTTGGCATGGTATAACAATATAACTATATAATTGGCAGAAAATAGCATTAGTTATAGATATTGGCATCAAGAAGCCAATAAATGTATATCACAACCTTTTTCTTCTTCTTTGTCTATATCAACATGTATATTAAAATTTTATTTTCATTCTTTGTATATAAATAATGTTATTCTTTCTACATATATAATATAAAATTATATATATAATTATTGCTGCCTTTATATCAATGTATATCACAATAAAAATATTGTATTATTTGTACATCACAGTGTATAGCACATCAGACATGTGTATATCATAAGTTTATTTTTCTTCTTTGTGTATATCAAAAATTAATTTTCTTTGTATACCAAAATATTATTTACTCCCACAATTATATTTATTATTTTTATATTTTAGAACTTGCTTAAACATGCTATATCAAAAATTTATTTTCCTCTTTTGATCAATAATTAATAATTATATTATTTGTATATCACAGTGTATAACATAATAATAATGTGTATATCAAAAACATTTATTAAAATTTTATTTTCCTTCTTTGTATAACACATTTCAGATTGAAAACTCAAGTTCAAGATGACTCCACATGTGTATCCCCTATTGTGACTCATGTATATCTCTATGTACATCAATGATATCACATGTATATTATGTGTATCTGTGTATATCTGTAATGACCCGATCAGTCGTTTTGAGCTCTAGCGTGTTGTTCAGCAATTTGAGGCCATGATCAGCTTCACTTCAGGTATTATGACTTGTACGCATGGTCAAATTGAATTTCGGGAAGTTCAGAGTTTATTTGGAAAGAGAATTCTCATTTCGGAAGCTTTATGTTGAAAGAATTAGCTAAGATTGAATTTTTAAGTAAACGACCTCGGAATCGGGATTCGAAGGTTCCAGCAGGTTTGTATGATGATTTCAGACTTGGGTGTATGTTCTAATTAAGTTTTGGAAGACCCGGAAACATTTTGGCGCCTATTGTGGAAGTTAGCATTTTGAAGGAATTTCATAAGTTTGGGTTGAAGTGCATTTCAGTGTTATCAATGTCCGTTTGGGATTCCGAGTCTAGGAATAACTCAGTATGGTGATTCTAGTGTTGGGAGCGCGGTCGGAAGTGAATTTGGAGGTCCGTGGGCCATTTTGGTGTCATTTGGCTAAATAGAAACTTGAAGGTTTTTGAGAAGTTTGACCGGAAGTGAACTTTTTGATATCGGGGTCGGATTCCGATTCCAAAAGTTGAAATAGGTTCGTAATGGCAAATATGACTTATGTGCAAAATTTGAGGTCAATCGGACGTGATTTGATAGGTTTAAATATCGAAAGTAGAAGTTTGAAATTCTAAAGTTCATAAAGCTTGGATTGAAGGTCGATTCGTAGTTTTTATATTGTTTGATATGATTTGAGGCCTCGAGCAAGTCTGTAATGTGTTTTGGGACTGGTTAGTATGATTGGTTGGGGTCCCGGGGGCCTCAGATGGATTCCGGGTGATTAAAGGATCGAATTGGAGCTTGAAGGACGGGCTGAAGAGGTCTGGTTGTTGGTGTAACCGCTTCTGCGGAGGGTTCACCGCAGAAGCGGCCCCACAGAAGTGAAGAAGGGAACTGCAAAAGTGGTTAGAAGTGAAGGGATCAGGAACTACAGGTGCAAAGGAATTCCCGCACCTGCGTGATCGCAGATGCAGTTGGTGTGGCGCAAAAGCGGACTGGGGCATGTGGAGGAGGACCACAGAAGCGGTATTGGAACCGCACCTGCGGAACCGCAGAAGCGGCCAAGTGGCCGCAGGTACGAAAATGTTGGAGGCAATGAGGTTCTTTTAAATTGGGGGTTGGGTTCATTTCAACCCCATTTCTTCCATTCGAGCCGATTTTGGAGCAACTTTGAGGTGTCATTTTCACCACCAAGCATGAGGTAAGTAATTTATGCTAGTTTTTGGTTAAATACATGATTATATATGGATTTGAGCATGAAATTGGTAGAAACTTGGGGTTTGAGGGAAAACTTAGAAAATTGATATTCTTGGAATTTTACCACGATTTTGGGTATGAAATTTAGAGTAAATTATATATTTGAGTTCGTGAGGTTATGGGTAAACTTATCCTTCAAAAAAATTTGGAATCCGGGCACGTGGGCCCGAGGGCGTATTTGTCAACTTTTCGATCGGGGTTAGGAATTGTTATAAATTGGATCATTAGGGGTAATTGAGTATATAATAATGGAATGATATTATTATTGGCTAGCTTTGGAGCTTTGTTCATCGATTCGAGTCTTCGAAAGAACGTGGAATGCCGATTATGGATCTTCGGAGCGAGGTGAGTCTCCTTTCTGACCTTGTAAGAGGGAATTGTCCCCATAGGTAAAATAATTGGTTATGTGCTCCTATTTGTGGGGCTACGTACGCACGAGGTAATGAGAGTCCGTGCGTAGCTACTATTATGTGTAAGTCCGGGTAGACTAGGACCCAAAAACATGCTATACTTGGATTATTTGAAACCTTGTTGACAGTTTGAATTGCTTAAATCATATCGGATTAGTAAATGAATTTCTAAAAGGATTTAAACTTCATTTTCAAAAATCTTTAAAAGCGAATTGGCGCTTCTTTGGATAATTGTTCCCTATTGACTTCTTGATTGACTGTCAGTGTGTGTTTAAATTCTTGTAATAACCCAAAAGGTCATCACTTGTGTTGCAATGAAATTCTATATTTCGAGGCCTTATAACCCTCCCTTAGCACCACCTCGAATTGCGTGCACAGTCAGGGCGCGCAGCCGGAAAGCTTAAATGTGAAAAGTTGTGAAAAATGATAAGTTTTGACGGTAAAATGAATAAATTTGACTTCGGTCAACGTTTTGGATAAACGGACCCGGAGCCATTATTTGACGGTCCTGGAGGGTCCGTAGGAAAATATGGGACTTGGGTGTATGCCCGGAATCGAATTCCGATGTCCCAAGCCCGAGAAATGAATTTTTAAAGGAAATTGTTTTCTGAAACTGTTTATGGAAAATTAAAATAAAATTTGCTTAGAACATGATGGTATCGAGCCCATTCTTTGGTTTCGACACCCGGTATAGGTCATATATATGATTTAAGACGTTTCTGTGAATGGACGTCATATGACATGATTCGGAATTAAATCGCAAAGTTGATGTTTAAAGAAGTTTTGAGAAAATTTCATTGATCTCGAGATTTAATTTGATGTTCATGATCTTAATTTGACAATTTGATTGCATGAATAAGTCCGTTAGATGTTTTTGTGAATTTGTGTATATTTGGTTTGGAGCCCCGAGAGCTTGGGTGAGTTTCGGGTATGTTCCGGGATACCTTAGGCCTAAAAACACAGTTGTGGCAGGTCCAGAGAAATTGCAAGTCTTTGAACCCGCCAGTGCGGTCCGCACAAAAGCGTGCGCGACCACGGAAGAGGGTCAGTGTGGTCCGCGGTCGGCTTTGTGCGGTGCGCGATGGAGGCCTGTGCGGTCGCGGTCCATTTTATGCGGTCCGCACAGGGCACTGGACCGCAGTACCCTCAGGAAGGCCTATGCGGCCGCAGTCCATTTTGTGCGGCCCGCACAGGGGGTCTGAGAGGGGTATAAATAGACGAGATTTTCAGTTATTTTCTAGTTTTCAAAACCCCAAAAACATAAGAGGCGATTTTTCAAATCTTTCTTCTCCAAATCAATTGTAAGTCATTTTTAACTAGTTTTCTTCAATCATTAACATCTTTTAACATGATTTCAACAACAAATCAATGATTTTCGTAGGGAAATTGGGTGTTTTGGGTAGAACCTAGGTTTTTTTTTTCTTTCTTTTTTTTTTTTCAAAAATTGGGGATTTGGATCTCGATTCGAGGTCCGATTTCAAAACAAATTATATATTTGAGTTCGTGGGGGAATGGGTAATCGGGTTTTGGTTCGAACCTCGGGTTTTGACCATATGGGCCCGGGGGCGATTTTGACTTTTTGGGTAAAACTTTGGAAAACTCATTTTCATGCATTCAAATTGATTCATTTAGCGTTTATTGATATAAATAAGTAACTTGTGGCTAGATACGAGTGAATTGGCATGGAATCAAGAGGTAAAGCTATAATTGAAACTTGAGTTGTGTTCGAGGCATCGATGTAAGTGTCCAGTCTAACCTTAGCTTGGGGGATTAGGAGTTGAGTCCTATTTGCTATTTGCTTCTTATTGAGTACGACGTATAGGCACGGTGACGAGTATCTATATGTTGGTGTGAATCATGACCGTGAGTATTGTATTCTTGAATGTTACTATTGTTGAAATAGAGAGTAAATCCTTGATATTGAGCAAATACTTAGTTTGTTTATTGTGAAATCTACTTATGATTGAGAAATAGTGGTAATTGAAATGAGTAGAAGTTGAGTTAAGATTGGTTATAGCCGATTCGCCCTTTCCGGGACGTATATACTTGTATTACTGAGTTCCCTTGCCAGGATAATGTAGTCTATTGTTGATATCTTGTCGGGACGGTTAATTATGATTATTGTTGATTGTATAATTGGAACGGGTTGCGCGCCGCAATAGGTATTATATTGGATCGGGTTGCACGCTGCAACAGATATTATATTGGATCGGGTTGCACGCCGCAATAGTTATATATATGTGGATCGGGTTGCATGTCGCAACAATGTTAAATGATAAGGGATCGGGTTGCGCGCCGCAATAGTATTGTTATTGTATTGTTATAGATATTGAGCTATCCTTTCATATTTTATTAAATTTCTGTTGGTCTTGATATGTTTCCCCGAAGCATGTACCCCTTCCATTTTAAACTGCTTATTCCTGTTTGTTTCCGCCATATATTATATAACTGCACAGGTTTATCTAAAGGCTGGTCCTAGCGTCGTCACTACCTCGCCGGGGTTAGGCCAAGCACTTACCAGCACATGGGGTCGGTTGTGCAGATACCGGAGTGGCACTTGATCAGTAGCAGTCGGGGAGCTAGCCTTCAGTCCACCGAGACACCGAGGTAGCCTTGCAGGCGTTCGCAGGCCCGACGTTTCCTCTATCTTTTATATGTTTAGTTATCTCATGTATCTGAGACAAACAGTGTTATTCTTCCTTCAAACTGTTGTATGTAGTACTCTTAGTAATCCGTGGATATTGTGACACCCGTTTCTAGGTAGAGGCATGTGTTGACTTTCGAAACATTTTGGTTTTATATTTATTTAAGACTTCCGCTTAAATCTCATATTCCTCTATAATTTAGATGTTTATCACTTGTTAATAAAAGTTGTAAAAAGAGATAAAAACAGAAGAGTTAAAGATTTCTAAGTTCGTGGCTTGCCTAGCTTTTACGAATGGCACCATTACGACTCTTGAAGGTGGGAAATTCCGGGTCGTGACAAGTTGGTATCAGAGCTCTAGGTTATATAGGTCTCACGATTCACGGACAAGCTCAATAGAATCTGATGGATCGGTACGGAGACTTCTGTATTTATCCCTCAAAGGCTACAGAGTTAGGAAAACTTCACATCTATTCTTTCCTGTCGTGCGGTTTTGTTTCTCAATGCTAATTGAATTTCTACTCTATTCTTTCATAGATGGCGAGAACATGTGCTTCCTCATCTACCGCTTAGCAGTCCGAACCCCCAGGAGCAGCTCCCATGAGGGGCATAGGGCGAGGCCGTGCTAGAGGTCGAGGTAGGGGCAGAACTCAGTCTCGAGTAGCAGCCCTAGTGGCGGAGCCTCAGGTTGACTTTGATGATGAGGTTCCGGCCCCAGTAGCTCCGGTGGGCTCAGCTCAGGTCCCAGAGGGGTTTATTGTTACCCCAGTCCTTTAGGATGCTCTTGTCCAATTAGTGAGCCTCATGGAGAGTGTCACCCGAGCGGGCTTGCTTCCTGTAGCACCAGCCGTCTCTCAGGCTGGAGGAGGTCCCCAGACTCCTTCTACTCGCACTTCGGAGTAGGTAGCTCCTCAGATCAGAATTCAGCGGTTCAACTAGTTGGAGCAGTTCAGCCGGGTATGGTAGCTTAGACCAGTGATGGAGCGGTTATGTCTTCCGATGCTTTGTGGAGGCTGGATAGGTTCACCAAGCTCTTCACTTCCACTTTTAGCGGTGCATCTACTGAGGATCCCCAAGATTATCTAGACAGTTGCGACGAGGTTCTCAGAAACATAGGTATTGTTGAGACCAATGGGGTTGATTTTGCTACATTTCGCTTGTCTGGATCCACCAAGACATGGTGGAGGGATTATTACTTAGCTAGACCAGATAGATCGCTAGCCTTGACTTGGGAGCAGTTCACACAGCTATTTCTAGAGAAGTTTCTCCTCATTACTCAGCGAGAGGCATATCGGAGGCAGTTTGAGCGCCTCCAGTAGGGTTCTATGATGGTTACACAGTATGAGACTAGGTTCATCAACTTAGCTCGCCATGCTCTTGTCATACTTTCTACCAAGAGTGAGAGAGGGTGAGGAGGTTTATTGATTGTCTTATTCGGCCGATTCGCCTTCAGATGGCTAGGGAGGCTGGGAGTGAGATCACTTTTCAGGAGGCGGCCAATGTGTCCCGTAGAGTAGAGATGGTCCTATCATTGGGAGGTGGTCATGGGTCGTATAAGAGGCCCCGTCATTCAGGTAGATTTAGTGGTGCCTCGTCTGGAGGCAGAAATTCATATGGTAGAGGCCATCCTCCTAGGCCCTTTCAGTTAGCTCTTCAGGTCTCTCACGGCGCTTCAGGTAGTCATGGTCTACAGATGTAGTATATCGATCAGTAGTCCTACAGTGCACCACCAGCTCCTATTAGTGCACCGCCTCTCCAGAGTTTTAGGGGTGGTCATTCGGGTCGCCAGGTTCAGTCTCAATTTCATTAGCCACAACACTCAGGTAGATGTTTTGAGTGTGGTGAGCATGGTCATATTAGGAGGACTTGTCCGAGGTTGGTGGGTACTCAGTCGCAGCAGCAGGATTCCCATGCTATGGTCCAGGCACCAGTGTTCTACAGACTACCCAGCCAGCTAGAGGTAGGGGTAGAGGTGGAGGTAGAGGATCTAGAGGTGGAGCTTAGGCCTCTAGAGGTGGAGGCCAGCCAGCTGTAGGCCGTCCCAAAGATGGAGCCCAGGGTGGTGGGGCTCAACCCCGATGTTATGCTCTTCCAGCCAGGCCCGAGGCTGAGGCTTCAGATGCGGTTATCACAGGTACTATTCTGGTTTGCGATAGATTTGCTTCAGTATTATTTGACCCAGGGTCCACCTACTCGTATGTGTCATCTTATTTTGCACCGTATCTAGTTATGCCTAGTAATTCATTGAGTGTTTCCATTTATGTGTCTACACCGGTGGGTGATTCTATTGTAGTTGATCGAGTCCATCATTCTTGTATTGTGGTGATTGAGGGTCTTGAGACTCGTGTAGATTTATTGCTTTTAGACATGGTAGATTTCGATGTTATATTAGGGATGGACTGGTTATCACCTTACCACGCTATCTTGGACTATCATGCCAAGATTATGACCTTAGCTTTACCGGGTATGCCTCGTTTAGAGTGGAGAGGGACTCCTGGTTATTCTACTCGTAGTGTTATCTCTTATGTGAAGGCTCGGCGCATGGTCAAGAAGGGGTGTTTGGCCTATTTGGCATATGTTCGTGATTCTAGTGCTGAGGTTCCCTCTATTGATTTTGTGCCCGTTGTTCATGAGTTTCCTGAGGTATTCCCTTCAAAATTGCCGGGTATGCCACCCGATAGGGATATTGACTTTTGCATTGATTTGTCTTTGGGCACTCTGCCCATTTCTATCCCGACGTATCGTATGGCCCCGCCGGAGTTGAAAGAGTTGAAGGAACAGTTGCAAGACTTGCTTAAGAAGGGTTTCATTAGGCCCAGTGTTTCGCCTTGGGGTGCGCCGGTGTTGTTTGTTAAGAAGAAGGATGGGTCGATGAGAATGTGTATTGATTACCGGCAGTTATACAAGGTTACAATCAAGAATAAGTATCCATTGCCGAGGATTGATGATTTGTTTATCAACTTCAGGGTGCCAAGGTATTTTCAATGATTAATTTGAGATCTGGCTACCATCTGTTGAGGATTAGGGCATTTGATGTCCCTAAGACAACATTCCGCACTCGGTACGAGCATTGTGAGTTCTTGGTGATGTCATTCGAGTTGACAAATGCCCCAACAACTTTTATGGATTTGATGAACCGAGTGTTCATACCTTATTTAGATTCGTTCGTGAAAGTCTTCATTAATATTTTGATATATTCTCGCAGCTGGGAGGAGCACGAGTAGCATCTTAGAGTGGTTCTTCAGATTTTGAGGAATAGTCAGTTGTATGTTAAATTTTTGAAGTGTGAGTTCTAGTTGAGTTCAATTGCATTCCTGGGTCATGTTGTGTCAGTAGAGGGTATTCAGGTTGATCCGAAGAAGGTTGAGGCAGTCAAGAACTGGCCTAGACCAGCATCAACCACAGAGATTCAGAGTTTCTTGGGATTGGCAGGTTACTATCGTCAGTTCGTGGAGGGGTTTTCATCCATTGCAGCCCCGATGACCAGGTTGACCTAGAAGGGTGCCCAGTTCAGATGGTCGGATGAGTGTGAGGCGAGCATTCAGAAGCTCAAGGCAGCTCTGACTACGGCACCAGTGTTGGTTTTGCCCACAGGTTCGGGGCCTTATACAGTCTAATATGATGCATCTCGTATTGGACTTGGTGCAGTGTTGATTCAGGATGTCAAGGTCATTTCCTATGCTTCGCGGCAGTTGAAGATTCATGAGAAGAACTATCCAGTTCATGATTTAGAGTTGGCAACCATAATTCACGCATTGAAGATTTGGAGTCATTATTTGTACGGCGTGGCATGTGAGGTGTTCACGGATCACAAGAGTCTTCAATATTTGTTCAAGCAAAAGGACTTGAATTTGAGGCAGAAGAGCTGGTTGGAGTTGTTGGAGGATTATGATATCACTATCTTATATCACCCGAGAAAGGCCAATGTGGTGGCCGATGCCTTGAGTAGGAAGTCAGCCAGTATGGGCAACCTTGCTTATATTTTGGTCGGTGAGAAGCCGCATGCTTTGGATGTTCAGGCCTTGGCCAATCGGTTCGTGAGGTTGGATATTTTTTATCCTAGTCGGGTATTAGCTTGCACGGTCACTCATTCTTCTTTATTGGAGCGTATCCGTGATCGGCAGTATGATGATCCCCATTTGTGCGTCCTTAGAGACACGCTGCAACGCGGAGATGCCAAGTAGGTTGCCTTAGATGATGATGGAGTTTTGAGATTGCAGGGTCGAGTTTGTGTGCCTAATGTGGATTGACTCCAAGAGTTAATCTTAGAGGAGGCCCATAGTTCCCGGTACTCTATTCATCTGGGCGCCGCGAAGATGTATCAGGATTTGCGGTAGCATTATTGGTGGCATAGAATGAAGAAGGATATTGTTGTATATGTGTCTCGGTGTTTAAATGGTCAGCAAGTTAAGTATGAGCATTAGAGGCCTGGTGGTTTATTTCAGAGGATTGAGCTTCCCGAGTGAAAGTGGGAGCGGATCACTATGGACTTCGTTACTGGACACCCGCAGACTCTGAAGAAGTTCGACACAGAATGGGTCATTGTTCGTAGGCTGACCAAGTCAACACATTTCATTCATGTGGCAGTCTCCTATTCATTTGAGAGGTTAGCTGAGATCTATATCCAAGAGATTGTTTGTCTTCATGGTGTACCTATGTCTATCATTTCGGATCGAGGTACGTAATTTACCTTGCATTTCTGGAGAGTAGTTCAGTGAGGGTTGGGTACGCAGGTTGAGTTAAGTACAACATTTCATCCTTAGACGGACAGGTAGTCCGAGCGGACTATTTAGATTTTGGAGGATATGCTTCGAGCTTGTGTCATTGACTTTGGAGGCTCGTGGGATTAGTTTTTGCCTTTACTAGAGTTTGCCTACAACAACAGCTATCAGTCGAGTATCCAGATGGCTCCTTATAAGGCGTTATATGGTAGATGGTGTCGGTCTCTAGTTGGATGGTTTGAGCCGGGTGAGGCTCGATTGTTGGGTACGGATCTGGTCCAGGAGGCCTTGGATAAGGTCAGGATTATTCAGGATAGGCTTCGTACAACTCAGTCCAGGCAAAAAAGTTATGCAAACCACAAGGTTTGAGATATGGCTTTTATGGTCGGTTAGCAGGTATTGCTCCAAGTGTCGCCTATGAAGGGCGTGATGAGATTTGGGAAGAAGGGCAAGATTAGCTCTAGATTCATTGGCCCGTTTGTGATTCTGGATCGAGTGAGAGAGGTGGCCTATAGACTTGAATTGTCGCCGAGCTTATCAACTGTGCATCCAGTGTTTCATGTGTCCATGCTTCGGAAATATCACGACAATCCATCCCACGTGTTAGATTTCAGCACTGTCCAGTTGGACAAGGACTTGTCTTATGAGGAAGAGCCGGTAGCCATTCTAGACCGGCAGGTTCGTCAGTTGAGGTCGAAGATTTTTCCTTCTTTTCGTGTTCAGTGGAGAGGTCAGCCTACTGAGGCATCGACTTGGGAGTCCGAGTCCGATATGCGGAGCCATTATCCCCATCTTTTTTTGCGACTCAGGTACTTTCTTCTTCTGTCCGTTCGAGGACGAACGGTTGTTTTAGAGGTGGAGAATGTGATGACCCAAAAGGTCATCACTTGTGTTGCAATGAAATTCTACGTTCCGAGGCCTTAAAAACCTCCCTTACCACCACCTCAAATTGCGTGAACAGTCTGGGCACGTAGCCGGAAAGTTTAAATGTGAAAATCTGTGAAAAATGATAAGTTTTGACTATAAAATGAATAAATTTGACTTTGGTCAATATTTTGGGTAAACGGACCCAGATCCATGATTTGATGGTCCTAAAGGATCTGTAGGAAAATATGGGACTTGGGCGTATGCCCGGTATCGAATTCCGAGGTCCCAAGCCTGAGAAATGAATTTTTAAAGGAAATTATTTTCTGAAACTATATAAGGAAAATTGAAATGAAATTTGCAAGAACATGATGGTATCAGGCCCGTATTTTGGTTCCGGTGCCCGGTACAGGTCTTATATATGATTTAAGACGTTTTTGTGGAATTTGGTAAAAAAACAGACGTCATATGACATGATTCAGAATTAAATTGCAACGTTGATGTTTAAAGAAGTTTTGAGAAAATTTCATTGATCTCGAGATTTAATTTGATGTTCATGATATTATTTTGACGATTTGATTGCATGAATAAGTCTGTAGGATGTTTTTGAGAATTTGTGTATATTTGGTTTGGAGCCCCGAGGGCTCGGGTGAGTTTCGGGTAGTTTCCGGGATACCTTAGGCCTAAAAATACAGTTGTGGTAGGTCCAGAGAAATTGCAGGTCTCTGAACCCGCCAGTGCGGTCCGCACAGAAGCGTGCGAGACCACGGAAGGGGGCCAGTACGGTCCGCACAAAAACGTGTGCGGCCGCAGAAGGGGGCCAGTACGGTCCGCGGTCGGCTTTGTGCGGTGCGCAGTGGAGGCCTGTGCGGCCGCGGTCCATTTTGTGCGTTCCGCATAGGGCACCGGACCACAGTACCCTCAAGAAGGCCTGCGCGACCGCAGTCCATTTTGTGCGGTCAGCACAGGGGGTCTGAGAGGGGTATAAATAGACGAGATTTTCACTTATTTTCCATTTTTCAAAACCCCCAAAACATAAGAGGCGATTTTTCAAACAACCTTTCTTCTCCAAATCAATTGTAAGTCATTTTTAACTAATTTTCTTCAATCATTAACATCTTTTAACATGATTTCAACTTCAAATCAATGATTTTCATGGGGAAATTGGGTGTTTTGGGTAGAACCTAGGTTTTTTTCTTTCTTTTTTTGCAAAAATTGGGGATTTAGACCTCGATTTTAGGTCTGATTTCAAAACAAATTATATATTTGAGTTCGTGGAGGAATGAGTAATCGGGTTTGGTTCGAACCTCGGATTTTGACCACGTAAGACAGGGGGCGATTTTGACTTTTTGGGTAAAACTTTGGAGAACTCATTTTCATGCATCCAAATTGATTCATTTAGCGTTTATTGATGTAATTAAGTAACTTGTGGCTAGATACAAGCGAATTGGCGGTGGAATCAAGGGGTAAAGCTATAATTGAAAGTTGAGTTGCGTTCGAGGCATCGAGGTGAGTGTCTGGTCTAACCTTAGCTTGAGGGATTAAGAGTTGAGTCCTATTTGCTACTTGCTTCTTGTTGAGTCCGACGTATAGGCATGATGACGAGTATCTATATGTTGGTGTCAAGCATGACCCTGAGTCTTAAATTAATACTTGTTGTATTCTTGAATGTTACTATGGTTGAAATAAAGAGTAAATCCTTGATATTGAGCAAAGACTTAGTTTGTTTATCGTGGAACCTACTTATGATTGAGAAATAGTGGTAATTGAGACGAGTAGGAGTTGAGTTAAGATTGGTTATAGCTAATTCTCCCTTTCTGGGACGTATATACTTGTACTACTGAGTTCTCTTGCCGGGATAGTGAAGTCTATTGTTTATCCCTTGCCGGGACGGTTAATTATGATTATTGTTGATTGTATAATTTGATCGGGTTGCACGCCGCAATAGGTATTACATTTGATCGGGTTGCACACTGCAACAGATATTATATTGGATCGGGTTGCACGCCGCAACAGCTATATATATGTGGATCGGGTTGTATGCCGCAACAATGTTAAATGATAAGGGATCGGGTTGCGCACCGCAACATTATTATTATTGTATTGTTGTAGATATTGAGTTGTCCTTTCATATTTTATTAAGTTTCTATTGGTCTTGATATGTTTCCTCGAAGCATGTACCCCCTTCTATTTTAAACTGCTTATTCCTGTTTGTTTTCGCCATATATTATATAACTGCACAGGGTTATCTGGAGTTTGGTCCTAGCCTCGTCACTACCTCACCGGGGTTAGTCTAGGCACTTACCAGCACATGTGGTCGGTTGTGCTGATACTAAACTCTGCACTCTGTGCAGATATTGGAGAAGAACTTGATCAACAATAATAGGGGAGCCAGCCTTCAGTCCACCAAGACATTGAGGTAGCCTTACAGGCGTTCGCAGGCCCGGTGTCTCCTCTATCTTTTATTATGTTCTGTTATCTCATGTATCTGAGACAAATAGTGTTATTCTTCCTTCAAACTATTGTATGTACTGCTCTTAGTAGTCCGTGGATATTGTGACACCAGTTTCTGGGTAGAGGCATGTGTTGATTTTCGAAACATTTTGGTTTTATATTTATTTAAGACTTTCGCTTAAATCTCATATTCCGCTGTCATTTAGATGTTTACCACTTGTTAATATAAGTTATAAAAAGAGATTAAAACAGAAGAGTTAAAGATTTCTAAGTTCGTGGCTTGCTTAGCTTCTACGAGTAGGCGCCATCACGACTCCTGAGGGTGGAAAATTTCGAGTCGTGACAATTCTGGAACGGACCGAAAGCCTCGATAGATTAAATAGATGCATCTATAGTTTGCGCCATTCAACCCTCTGGCAGTGCACAGTTTAAATATTGTCGGATCAGGTCGTACGTCCTCGGCATGATTTGCGCATGCTTATATTGCTTGCCTTGAGATTTATTGATATTGATATTTGCTCTCCCCGACTTGAGATAATTGAAAACTAATGGATTATGAATCCAGAGACTTTTAATATAAAAAGGAACTTTTACCTGTTCATGACTTATTTGAAATTACTGTCATTCTTAATAAATCCACAATTATTCGCATTAATAATATATTATTATTGGACCACTAGTAAGTGTCGAAGTCAACCTCTCGTCTCTACTTCTTCGGGATTAGACGGGATACTCATTGGGTACACGTTGTTTTCGTACTTATACTACACTTCTGTGCATTTTGTTGCACATGCACATGAATCTCTAGTGGCCTAGTGAGCGTAGCAGCACGGTTGATACAGAGACTTAGGTGAGCTGCACCTTCCGAGACGACCTGCAGCCAGCAAGTCTCTTTCAGATTACTGTATTTATTTTCGGTCCAATATTGTATTCCAGACAGTTGTTGTATTACATTATTTCTTAAAAATTATTCATGCACTTGTGACACCGGGTTCTGGGATGTCTATAGGTTTATTCAGAAATTTTAAAGTTTTTAAATATTTCATTATTTATTCAGAGGAATTTACTATGTACTGTCTAAACGCATAAAAGAAGTGATTTCGGAAATATTTAAAATGAGAATTTAATTTAGTGTTTTGATTGGCTTGCCTGACAATGGTGTCCGGCGCCATCACGACCCTTAGTGGATTTTGGGTCGTGACAATATCCATGAAATTTTGTGTTATATATACGATATACAATGTGATATACACATGTTACAGTTGGAGTTTCAGGTCTGATTTTTACCTGAAACCAATCTAAATCACTTCTAATCTTGCTCAAATTTTTTTGCTCAATTCAACCAAAAAAAAGAAGAGAGAAGAAAAACAAAGTTGAAATATATGTTTTCTCTCTTAGTTTTTGCTTCTGATTTTCTCTGACGTGAGATCAACCTTACCATTTCATCCCACTGATTTTTTTTGCATAATTTGCAAGAATTTTTTCTAAACTATGAGAGCAAAAGAGAAGAGATAGAAGAATAAATACAGGGAGAGAAAGGGGGAGGGAAGCCAAAATAAGCGTGTAATTTTTTAGAGAGAATATAAAAGAGAGTGTTTTTTTTATGATTTGACTATATAATGCCAATTGTTTGGGGCTATCTTTGCCAAACCTAATATAAGGCTAAGAAATTACCAATTCCTATTATGTGTTGTTATAGGATGCCAATTTTTCTTGATGCATGTTATACGAAAACCATGCTAAAATTGTTTGCTAATTATGTGAATACATTGTTACTCCATGCCAAAATCTCAAAAAGCAAATACAAGAAGAGGCCTAAAAGAAGCCCATATGGAAAGCCCACTTTTAATTTTCCTGTAAACCATTATAGCCCAATTGGAAATTTATCATTTAAATAATGTATTGGGAAAATTAAGTTAATAAATCGAATTAATTAGGTGGTGACATGTCATGACACGTGGACTGGTAAAAGAATGACAATTAGCAAAGAATAAGTGAAGAGGCATGAGCTTTAGCATGCATGGGCAAAGATCCAAGAAAGCCAAAAGGGATAGGTGCTCGAACCTCTTGATATTCTGAAGAGGCATTGGAAGAATGAACCTAAATAACAAAAGGGGTATAAATACGTATTATTGGTAATTAATAGGCATTACTTACGGAAAACGTTATAGAAACTGTATTGAATCAGTTACGATTGCCAATTATAACGTTACATTAAATACCATTAATTGTCCATAATGACACCATTATGAAAGGAGAAAAACGTATTACTTAGAAATAGCTATAAAATGTGAGGAATGAACACTTGTAAGGGCACGAGATACAATTGGAATATACTGATTTACTTTATTTTCTATTTAGTTATTATTTACACCAATTATTTCTTTTTCTACTTGATTATCAGTAACCCGAGTTCTTCTAAAAATAAGCTTTGACCAAAATTTTATTTTTTGGTTAAATAAATTAGTTCCGTTGCCGGGAATCTGATAATTGTCTACTTTCCAAATCGATTCTTTTATCAAAAATAATCATGTCGAATGTCAACGACAATAACCAACACAATTTACTACTCCAAGATCCACAACATCAAATGAACGAACAAGATAATAGAACCACGCCTGTGACACCGGGTTCTGGGATGTCTATGGGTTTACTCAGAAATTTTTGAAGTTGTTAAATGTTTCATTATTTATTTAGAGGAATTTACTATGTACTGTCTAAACACATAAAAGAAGTGATTTCGGAAATATTTAAGATGAGAATTTAGTTTAGTATTTTTGTTGGCTTGCCTGACAGCAGTGTTCGGTGCTATCACGACCCTTAGTGGATTTTAGGTCGTGACAGCATGGTATCATAGAACTAGGTTCCCTTAGGTCTCACGAGTCATGAGCGAGCCTAGTAGAGTCTTGCGGATCGGTACAAAGACATCTGTACTTATCTTCGAGAAGCTACGGGGCTGTTAGGAGCATTTCCCTTCTTGATTCCTCATCGTGTGGTTTGATTCCTTTGAGGCTTATGCCTTTATTTCCTTCCTATTCAATCTTATGCAACGCGAACCGCTTGCTATAAATCGAGAATTAAAGAATTGTAATGGTACTACCAATGTGGTGCGGGTTTCTCCCTGAATAGTTGATTGGGCTATTGTCGTTGCCTTGCGGAAGGATATCTTTTCATTTTGGCTCAGTAACAGTATTCCTGAGAGCTTTAAGGCTATGCATAGATTGTTGTGATGCTCACGATTGGTTATCCCACGGTATTAACCTGATGGTAGGATACTTGCCTATGTGTTGGGGCGGTGAATGATTTGAAAGGAAGTCTACTCAGCGCACGATTCAGAGATCGGATAGCTCATTTTCGGTGGAGGAAAAGCAATTGGCCTATGAATGTCCAGATTTGGGGTGATAGAGTAGCGAGACTTGGTATTTTCGAGCGTGGTGGAATTTTCATCTGCGATGTAGTGTCGTCATCCTCAATTGTATGTGTTAAGTTCGCTGGTGTTATGGTCTTCTACAATTCGCCCTTGGGGTAGGATATTGTGAAATAATATTGGAGAAATGATGGTTGGATATCGCGGGGTGTGGTGGTTCAAGATTGAATCGGGGTTTCTAATGTCGACGGCTCGAGAAAAGATGATCTCCGGAAAGGTTTAAAGTTAGTAGCGATTTGTGGGTTCAAGTGCTACGAAGATAGATTTTATTAAGGCAACAACTGAGCAGCAAAAGATGAGAAAGGGCATGTGGGGAGTGTTAGGCGGTTGTTAAAATTCTAGAAGGCCAGGTATAAGAAGGAAAGGTTGAGTGGTCGATTAGAGGGGTGAGTTCCGCCAAAGTGGGAGAGTGGCGGAGTTACATATGGACAATGTGTTAGGATGACTACGCACCTTAAGGAGAGTTTGGAATGACTTGGAAATTTTAGTGATTGCTGATTGGGGTCTACGGATCTAATTTGAAGTATGGGCTATTATGCGGCAGAAGATTTGATATAACGTAAAGGCGCTACTTGAAATGAATAAGGATACAACGTAACTTTGAATTGGAAGGATGTTACCGCATATTAAATTAATGTTCACGAGGGGTGAATGGACTTGTGCAGCTAGAAAGTGAGCTCGGACTCAGGATGGGTTATTGATATCGTAGTGATTGTACCCCATGCAGCAACGTTGGAAGACGTCGACATGTAAATTCCATAGGTGGGTTATCTCTAGTGAGCAGATCGGCAGTCGCATGGATTGGCAAAGTTTCTGCGAAGAATTCTATTGATTATACAGCAAAAAGATCGGTCATGCGAATGTGGTTAATGATTCAGAGTATGAAAAGGGGGTTTTACAGAAAGATTCTGAGAATTTTTGTGGTTTATTGCGCAAGGTTATGTCAATAAGAGATAAAGAATCCTGGTGAATTCCAAAGTTGTGTAATAGTGGATTCAAGTTAAGTGGGAGAGTCCCACCGCTTAGGATTGGGTTGCATGGCTAACTACTTGTGAGGTTTCTGGTTATTAGCATATTGATGGGTTATTACAGCTGTGGGAAAATAACATAAGTGGTAATTTGAGCAAAGGAATTGTTAAAGGTATGTTATGGTTGGCCTTATTAACTCATGTTCAGACTCGGGGAAGGATTCAGGATTTATGCCTTGTATAGATGCGGGTTTCAAGGAAAATGATTCTTCCGGCTGCTTTGTCGAGAGGGTATTCATGTGCTAGAATATTCATGGAGTTGATTAGAGGGCCAAGTCAGAGCGGGTGGCTCTCAACAACGGTCCTAGTGGATTCAAAGGTTAAAGTATGGTGCCTAATGATTTTAAGCCTATAAGTATGGTTAAGAATCAACCTTTCGTAGCAGCTTATGAGAAGAAGCCCAGAATGTTCTATGATGTTTTGACTCGCAATGTAGAATTTGGGAGGAAAGTTAGAAATGACTTTGGATTCATAGAGGATTATCAGAATGGGCATACTGCTTGAGGATGCGAATGTGTGCACAAGGGAGGTATGAAACGGTTCGTGGGATTGGAGACAGCGTGGTCTCGTGATTCAAGGTCACTCGGAATGAGTGCGGATGGGGTATGTTATGTGTTGAATAGAGTTATTATTATTTTTAAGGTAATCAAGGATAAATTAGAGGAAGATAGATTGATTAGCCATAGTTGAATTGGCATATTGGTGGTAGTGATCAGTTCCTTCAGCGTGATCAAGCTATGTGAGGGATTTGTGGCGGTACGTGTGAGGCTTGTCGGCCATCGTAATTGATATTATTCAGAAGTATTCCACCGTTATGGCCTGTTATGTG
The DNA here is from genome assembly GCF_000393655.2 of Nicotiana sylvestris. NCBI lineage: Eukaryota > Viridiplantae > Streptophyta > Magnoliopsida > Solanales > Solanaceae > Nicotiana > Nicotiana sylvestris. The sequence goes on along the minus strand of NC_091064.1, from coordinate 199,770,745 downwards.
TAGCCAGATCCCGGAAGGGCTAGGGTGGCTTAGACCACTACTTGAAGATTTGCATATTCCACGGTTATGGGAATTCACCTATGTGTTGCTATGGTTCTCCTGAAGTGAGTTAAGTGAAAAGTTTTATATGATGAAGTGTTAACCTATTAGTGGTTCCGGAGTTATGATGAAAATCGTGTTCTATCGCATATTGGCATGATGGGTGCATTAAGTGGTATGAAAATTGAAGTAAGGATCAAGGTTGCAATTCTGTGTTGACAAGGATGTCATGGGCTCGGATGAGCAGGAAGGGAGTTGCGATGTTTAAAGTAAGTTGGTATTGTCCTCAGCGTCACCTGAGATTGGTGCTTTGTGAAAAAGGCTTTGCATCCTGGTTAAGGATTTTTTATCGCTTTTCAGCGTTAGTGCGGCCGGTGGCTTGGATGTACATACCTGTCATCTATTATGGAAGGTTGTGGGGGCGTGCCCCACGGGAAGGTCGTATAAGTATGGCATGTAATCACTTGATGGGTTGAAAAGTAAACCAAATGTGAAGATTGTGGTGATGTCGTTGATTTGGGAATTGATGCCTGGAGGGCACTTGATTTATTGAGTTGTGGATTGTGGAGGATTACTCCGATTATGATGGTTGTTCTTATATGTTATGAGAAAAAGGGGAGTTATTATGGACCTTTGAAAGGTTATTAGCCTAGTTCAGTGCGATTAGAATCGGCTTGAGGTTTGTGGATGGATTTAAATGTGAATATAGGCCTTATATCAGGCCGAATATGTTCATTTTAGCATAGCGCTCCTTATGGAGGAGTATTCAGACATGGGGTGTTATTTCGTCGTTGGCTATTTCATGTAATGCTATATTGTGCCGCGTGAGTTGTGAATGGCTCGATAGTTTTCTTATGTGTTGAGGTTCCGCATAGCGATGGTGATATGTGAGTAGGATGGCTCCTTAGCCTCAGAACATATATTGTACCCCAGCTGTGCTTGAGTTGTTAGCTTATGGCGCTATATGTCCCTTTAGGGATGGTATTATGCACTTAGCGTGCTTGGGACCGATATTTGGTATCTTGTTATAATGAGAAATTTAGCTCGGTGTGTATCTCCTTATGTGAATTTTATGTGTGGATCGGGTGGCACGCCGCCATGGGTATATTATTTGGATCAGGTTGCACGCCGCAACAGTATGATATTGAGTACAGTTTTCTGTATTCTAATTTTTGTGTGTCTTGTTTTCCATTTTCTGAGGAAAGTCCATATTAGCAACATGAGTTGAGTAGTCCCTTCCAAAGTTCGGTTTCCTTATGTATCACGTTCGAGTTGGTAGCCTATTGGCACATTGTATCATCATACGAGACTTTTGGCCATGTCTGGGGTGGCTTGATGCTTGAGCAGTTTGTACTGGGTGAGACAAGGTTAATGGATCTAGGATCAGTGCAATCGGATTGTATGAAGTATATTAAAGAGCAAAGGGCATTATTTGGTTTAGAATGAAGTAATGTTTTGTCTGGAAGTGTAGCCTCAATGATTTGTTGACTTGGCAGTTGGTTATGAATTTCTACATATCTCTTCTGTCGTGACGATATTGCGAGAGTTGGAACAAGACTTATATATATCTTGAGGTGCGTTGTGAGCATCAGATTCAGGGAATGCTGGTTATTACAACTAGAGAATGTTATTATGGTCCTGTGAATAATGTGATGCATGGTGAGAATTCAACAAAGGCATGCAGTCATGTTCTTGTACCTCGTGTAGTATTTGATACGGTGTTCATATATTGGAAGCAGGCCTGGCAGAGAATTTCGGATGTTGGAATTGGGCTCTAAGCTTATTTGCTTGAATAATAGGGAATATCTTCAGAATTGATCGAGCTAATGTGCTCAACTGAGTTTTGGTAGCACGGATAGGTGCATAAGGTGTTAAACAGTTATTTTGGGAAACTCCAGTGCAGTTCTTAGCACGTTCGAGGACGAATGTATGTTTAAGTAGGAGAGAATGTAACGACCCGACCAGACGTTTTGAGCTCTAGCGCGCCGTTCACCAATTTAAGGCCATGAGTAGCTTCACTTCAGGTATTATGATTTTACGCATGGTCGGAATTGAATTTTGGGAAGTTCGGAGTTGATTTGGAAAGAGAATTATCATTTCGGAAGATTTAAGTTGAAAGAATTAGTTAAGATTGGATTTTTAAGTAAACAACATCGAAATTGGGATTCAAAGGTTCCAGCAGGTTCATATGATGATTTCGGACTTGGGCGTATGTCCGGATCGGGTTTTGGAAGACCAGGGAATGTTTTGGCGCCTATTGTGGAAGTTAGCATTTTGAAGGAATTTCATAAGTTTGGGTTGAAGTGCATTTCAGTGTTATCAATGTCCGTTTGGAATTCTGAGTTTGGGAATAGCTCTGTATGGTGATTCTGGTGTTGGGAGCATGTTCAGAAGTGAATTCGGAGGTTCATGGGTCATTTTGGAGTCATTTGGCTAAAGATAGAAACTTGAAGGTTTTTGAGAAGTTTGACCGGAAGTGGACTTTTTGATATCAGGGTCGGATTCTGATTCCGGAAGTTGGATAGGTCGGTAATGGCAAATATGACTTGTGTGCAAAATTTGAGGTCAATCGGACGTGATTTGATAGGTTTAAACATCAAAAGTAGAAGTTTGAAATTCTAAAGTTCATAAAGCTTGGATTGGAGGTCCATTCGTGGTTTTAGCGTTATTTGATATGATTTGAGGCCTCGAGCAAGTCTGTAATTTGTTTAGGGACTGGTTTGTATGATTGGTTGGGGTCCTCGAGGCCTCGAGTGGATTCCGAGTGATTAATGGATCGAATTGGAGCTTGAAGGATGCGCTAAAAGGGTCTGGTTGCTGGTGTAACCACTTCTGCGGAGGGTTCACCGCAGAAGCGGCCCCGCAGAAGCGAAGAAGGGCACCGCATAAGCTGTTAGAAGTGAAGGGATCGGGGACCGCAAGTGCGAAGGAATTCCCGCACCTGCGTGATCGAAAATGCGGTTGGTGTGGCGCAGAAGCGGACTGGGGCAGCTGGAGGAGGACCGCAGAAGCGGTATTGGAACTGCACCTGCAGGACCGCAGAAGCGGCCAAGTGACCGCATGTGCGGAAATGCTGGAGGCAATGAGGTTCTTTTAAAGCGGGGGTTGGGTTCATTTCAACCCCATTTCTTCCATTGGAGCCGATTTTGGAGCACCTTTGAGGTGCCATTTTCACCACCAAGCATGAGGTAAGTAATTTATGCTAGTTTTTGGTAAATACATGATTATATACGGATTTGAGCATGAAATTGGTAGAAACTTGGGGTTTGAAGGAAAACCTAGAAAATTGATATTTTTGGAATTTGACCACAACTTTGGGTATGAAATTTAGAGTAAATTATATATTTGAGTTCGTGAGGTTATGGGTAAACTTATCCTTCGAAATTTTTTGAAATCCGAGCATGTGGGCCCGAGGGCGTATTTGTTAACTTTTCGATCGGGGTTAGGAATTGTTATAAATTGGATCATTAGGGGTAATTGAGTACATAATAATGGATTGATATTATTATTGGCTAGCTTTTGAGCTTTGTTCATCGATTCGAGTCTTCGGAAGAACATGGAATGCCGATTATGGATCTTCGGAGCGAGATGAGTCTCCTTTCTTACCTTGTAAGAGGGAATTGTCCCCAAGGTGAAATAATTGGTTATGTGCTCCTATTTGTCTAGGCTACGTACGCACAAGTGACGAGAGTCCGTGCGTAGCTACTATTATGTGTAAGTCCGGGTAGACTAGGACACAGAATCATGCTTTACTTGGAATATTTGAAACCTTGTTGACAATTTGAATTGCTTAAATCATATCGGATTAGTAAATGAATTTCTAAAAAGATTTAAATTTCATTTTCAAAAATCTTTAAAAGAGAATTGGCGCTTCTTTGGATAATTGTTCCCTGTTGACTTCTTGATTGACTATCTGCGTGTGTTTAAATTCTGGAACGGGCCGAACGCCTCGGCAGATTAAATAGGCGCATCTATGTTTCGCGCCATTTGACCCTCTGGCAGTGCACAATTTAAATATTGTTGGATCGGGTTGTACGCCTTCGGCATGATTTGCACATGCTTGTATTGCTTGCCTTGAGATTTTTTGATATTGATATTTGCTCTCCCCGACTTGAGATAATTGAAAACTAATGGATTATGAATCCGGAGACTTTTAATATAAAAAGGAACTTTTACCTGTTCGTGACTTATTTGAAATTACTGTCATTCTTAATAAATCCATGATTATTCGCATTAATAATATATTATTATTGGACCACTAGTAAGTGTCGAAGTCGACCTCTCATCTCTACTTATTCGAGATTAGACGGGATACTCATTGGGTACACGTTGTTTTCGTACTCATACTACACTTCTGTGCATTTTTGTTGTACAGGCACATGTATCTCTAGTGGCCTACTGAGCGTAGCAGTATGGTTGATATGGAGACTTAGGTGAGCAGTGCCTCCCGAGATGACCCGCAACCAGCAAGTCTCTTTCAGATTACTGTATTTATTTTATGTCCAATATTGTATTCCGGACGGTTGTTGTATTACATTATTTCTTAGAAATTGCTCATGCACTTGTGACACCGGGTTCTGGGATGTCTATGGGTTTATTCAGAAATTTTTAAAGTTGTTAAATGTTTCATTATTTATTCAGAGGAATTTACTATGTATTGTCTAAATGCATAAAAGAAGTGATTTCGGAAATATTTAAAATGAGAATTTAATTTAGTATTTTAGTTGGTTTGCCTGACAGCGGTGTCCGGCGCCATCACAATCTTAGTGGATTTTGGGTTGTGACAATATCCATGAAAATTTGTGTTATATATACGATATACAATGTGATATACATAGACGTCCTTAAAATTGTGTGTGATATACATTGATGTACACGATATACAACGTGATATACACATATTACAGTTGGATTTTTAGGTCTGATTTTTACTTGAAACTAATTTAAATCACTTCTAATCTTGCTCAAATTTTATATATAGCCTCGTTTAGGTATTTTCAATCAATTTCAGTCACACCCACTCATTCAATCCAACCAAAAAAAGGAAGAGAGAAGAAAAATAAAGTTAAAATATATTTTTTCTCTTTTTTTTTGTTAATCTTGCTCAAATTTTGTATATAGCCTCGTTTAGGTACTTTCAACCAATTTCAATCACACCCACTCATTCAGTTCAACCAAAAAAAAACAAAGTTGAAATATATGTTTTCTCTCTTAGTTTTTGCTTCTGATTTTCTCTGACGTGAGATCAACCTTACCATTTCATCCCACTGATTTTTTTTGCATAATTTGCAAGAATTTTTGCTAAACTATGAGAGCAAAAGAGAAGAGATAGAAGAAGAAAACAAGGAGAGAAAGGGGATGGAAGCCAAAATAAGCGTGTAGTTTTTTTTAGAGAGAATATAAAAGAGAGTGTTTTTTTAAGATTTGACTATATAATACCTATTATTTGGGGCTATCTTTGCCAAACCTAATATAAGGCTAAGAAATTACCAATTCCTATTATGTGTTGTTATAGGATGTCAAATATTCTTGATGCATGTTATACGAAAACCATGCTAAAATTGTTTGCTAATTATGTGAATACATTGTTACTCCATGCCAAAATCTCAAAAAGCAAATACAAGAAGAGGCCTAAAAGAAGCCCATTTCTTGTACTAAATGGAAAGCCCACTTTTAATTTTCCTGTCAACCATTATAGCCCAATTGGAAATTTATCTTTTAAATAATGTATTGGGAAAATTAAGTTAATAAATCGAATTAATTAGGTGGTGACATGTCATGACACGTGGACTGGTAAAAGAATGACAATTGGCAAAGAATAGGTGAAGAGGCATGAGCTTTAGCATGCACGGGGAAAGATCCAAGAAAGCCAGAAGGGATAGGTGCTCGAACCTCTTGATATTCTGAAGAGGCATCGGAAGAATGAACCTAAATAGCAAAAAGGGTATATATACATATTATTGGTAATTAATAGGCATTAATTACGGAAAACATTATAGAAACTGTATTGAATCAGTTACGATTGCCAATTATAACGTTACATTAAATGCCATTAATTGTCCATAATGACACCATTATGAAAGGAGAAAAACATATTACTTAGAAATAGCTATAAAAGGTGAGGAATGAACACTTGTAAGGGCACGAGATACAATGGGAATATACTGATTTACTTTGCTTTCTATTCAGTTATTATTTACACCAATTATTTCTTTTTCTACTTGATTATCAGTAACCCGAGTTCTTCTAAAAATAAGATTTGACCAAAATTCCATTTTTTGGTTAAACAAATTGGTTCCGTTGCCGGGAATCTGATAATATTCAGCTTCAAAATCGATTCTTTTATCAAAAACAATCATGTCGAATGTCAACGACAATAACCAACATAATTTACTACTCCAAGATCCACATCATCAAATGAATGAACAAGTTGACAGAACCCACCTCCTTCGCCACAACATTCTCAGCGACAATCACGGAAGGGGACTCCAGACAGATTTGAATCAAATAAAAATGACAGAGTTGCAAATGAACAAACTATCGATGAAGCTCTAAAAAAATTAATTGCTTAACAGGTCAACAACGCTCTCCAGGCTTTTACCAGGCAGTTGCCAGTTGTGCCGCCAACACCAACTCCTAATAACAACACATTGGAAAACTCTCGTTCTAGACTCGTTAATTTAGGCAGTTGTGGAACTCCCAACGAGTCCCGTGATGGAGAACCAAGTAACACAGTTTATTCTAATTTACAAAATTTAGTATTAACTTTGCAAAAACAGCTCAAGAAGCAAAGCGACCGCATAGAGCAAATACCTGGAGTACCACCTGTGATCAAGGGAATAAATATGGACAAATATTCACAACAACCTTGGAAGCCAAGTGTTGCTCCTCTACCAATTCCGAAGAAATTCAAGATGCCTGATATTCCAAAATACGATGGAACAACTGATCCACGAGACCAAGTAACTGCATTCACAGCCGGTGTAAAGGGCAACGACTTGACCAAACAAGAAATTGAATCAATATTGGTCAAAAATTCGGAGAAACACTCACTAAGGGAGCATTAACATGGTATTCTCTTTTACCCGAAAATTCTGTAAATTCTTTTGCTGAGCTTGCAGATTCATTTATCAAAGCACACTCGGGAGATCAAAAAGTCAAAAAAAGAATGGAGGATTTTTTCAAAATAAAGCAAGGAGATTCAGAGCTACTCAGAGAATTCGTAGACAGATTCCAGCATGAAAGGATGACGTTACCACGCGTACCTGATAACTGGGTGGCTATGGCGTTTGCCAGTAATCTAAATGAGAAAACCTCAGAAGCAACGAGACGAATCAAGAAAAGTCTACGTGAATTTCCAGCAACAACTTGGAATGATGTTTACAACAGATACATCACGAAGCTGTGGATAGAAGAAAATACCATTACTCGGTCTCAAAAAGAGGAGAGGGTAAGTTCAAGACGTGCTGAAACTAAAAAAGGTCTGGTAAAAATAGGTACGAGCCATATATGGGACCAACAGGAAGAGACTCACGTTCAAAGCAGGATAACTCAAGGTACGATCATAGATCGAGAGATAGAGAATCAAGCTCATCATCAAGGTTTGGAAAAGAACGAAATGCAAGATGATAATAGAGGCTCGAAGGTGAAGTTTTGCAGGTACAATTTCAATGTTAGTACATCGGAGTTAGTAGCAGTATTAGGAAGCACGAGAGATAAGGTACGATGGCCAAAGAAAATGAGATCAAACCAGAACAGGCGAAATCCTAATTTTTGGTGCGAGTTTCATAATGATCATGTTCACAAAACGACAGATTATAGACTGCTACAAGGTCAAGTTAACCATTTGTTAAAGCAAGGATATCTAACCGAATTGTATATTGAAAAAGTTAAGCAAGCGTATATAAAAACAGGCAGGAGCCCCCTAAACCTCCTTCACCAAAAAGGATTGTTAATGTTATAAGCGGAGGAGAAGAAATTAATGGCGTGACATATACGGCAGCCAAGAAAGTTTCAAAAATTACAGTCACACATGGAAAGCGAGTTTAACATGTTTTAGAAGAAGAAAATATTACATTTGATGATGTAGATGCAGATGGCGTATTAATCCCACACAAAAATGCACTGGCAATATTTTTACTTGTACATGACACTAATGTGAAACGAGTTTTGATTGATCCAGATAGCTCCGTGAACATCATTTTGCTAAGAGTGATAAACAAAATGCAAGCTGAAGATAAGCTGATACCCAAGGTGCATACCTTATCTGGTTTTGACAACTCGAGCGTCGTAACAAAAGGGGAGATAATACTCACCATATTCGCAGAGGAAGTAGTCAAAGACACGAAATTTTAGGTGGTAGAGATGGACATGGCTTACAATATTATTCTCGGTAGACCATAGATTCACAAAATGGATGTTGTTCCATCTACCATGCATGAAGTTATTAAATTCCCTTCACAATGGGGAATACAACAAATCCGTGGTGATCAACAAATGTCTAGGAGCATAAACTCCGTAGCAGTTTCAAGCGCAAAAAATGAAGAAAAATAGCAATTACAGAATCCAGTTGAAGATGTTGCAACACAAACCTCAACTGAACACGGGCGAACAGATCTAGACTCGAGGCCCGATTCCATCCAAGAACCAGAGGAAAATGAAATATCAAAACAACAATTGAAGAATTGGTAGCTGTAGAACTATTCGCACCTTGGCCTGAAAGGAAAGTCTACATCGGGGCCAACCTAAGCCACGAAATGAAAGGTAAGTTGACTGAATTTTTGAAAAGTAACGTGGATTGTTTTGCTTGGTCCCATTCTGATATGACAGGAATACCTCTGGAAGTAATGACTTACAAGTTAAATGAAAATCCATCATATTCACCTGTCAAACAAAAGAAAAGAAAGAGGGGATCTTTCAAAAATCAGGTGATTCAAGATGATGTACAAAACTGTTAAAAATTGGGTCTATCTGCGAGGTAATATATCCAAATTGGTTAGCTAATACTGTAGTAGTACCTAAAAAGAATGGTAAGTGGTGAGTTTGTGTAAATTATACTAACCTAAACAAAGCTTGTCCTAAAGATTCTTTTCCATTACCGCATATAGAACAACTAATTGATGCTACCGCAGGACATGAATTGTTAAGTTTTTTAGATGTATATTCAGGGTATAACCAAATCAAAATGGATCCCATATATGAGGGAAAAACTTCATTTATAATATACAGGGGGACTTACTATTACAAAGTAATGCCATTCGGTCTCAAGAATGCAGGAGCCACATATCAAAGGTTGGTGACCAAAATGTTTCAAGAACATTTAGGGAAAACCTTGAAAGTTTATATAGATGATATGATGGTCAAGTCACAACAAGCAGGGGATCATATCCAACACTTGTCTAATACATTTCAGATTCTCCGTAAATTTAACATGAAGCTAAACCCTGAGAAATGTGTATTTGGCGTTCTGTCAGGTAAGTTTTTGGGATTTCTTGTTTCTAACTATGGAATTGAAGTAAATCCAGTGTAGATTAAAGCTATTGAGGGAACTCCTGATACACTTACAAGTAAAAAAAAGGCACAGAGACTAACAGAATGAATAGCAGCCTTAGGAAGATTTATTTTCAAATCATCAGAAAAATGCTTTAAGTTCTTTTCAGCTCTAAAAAAGCAGGATCAGTTCGAATGGTCTAAGGAATGTCAACAAGCGCTTAAAATTTTGAAAGTATACTTGTCAAATCCTTCGTTGCTTGCAAAACCAAAAGATGGGGAGAAACTACTCATCTACCTTGTTGTTTCAGAAGTAGCGGTGAGTGTTGTTTTACTTCGTGAAGATCAAGGTAAACAGTCTCCAATTTATTATGTTAGCAAGTCATTATTAGATGCTGAGACTCGTTATCCTCATCTAAAAAAATTTGTACTTGCATTAATCATGGCATCTAGGAAGTTAAGACCATATTTTCAATGTCATCCCATCTCTGTAGTAACTGCCTATCCCCTATGTAATATATTACATAAACACGAGTTATCAAGTAGGTTAGCCAAGTGGGCCATAGAGCTGAGTGAATATGACATTACGTATCAACCTAGAACTGCAATAAAGTCACAAGTATTAGCAGATTTTGTGGCGGAATTTAGCCAAGGGATACAACTAGAAGCAGAAAATGAGCTACAGGTATTCAATGGGTCTAATCCAGGACTTGGACTTTATTTACTAATGGTTCATCGAATGTGACAGGGGCAGGTCTAGGAATTGTCTTGGTACTACCTACGGGAGAAACCATCCGACAAGCCATAAAATGTCACCCTATTACTAACAATGAGGCAGAGTATGAAGCTGTGATTGCAGGTTTAGAACTGGCATGCGAGCTTGGCATAGAACAGGTCGTAATTAAAAGCGATTCACAGCTCGTTGTTAACCAAATGCTGGGGACTTATATAGCCAGAGAAGCAAGAATGCAGCAATACTAAAAGGCACATGATCTAGTTAGGCAATTCCAAACCTGGAAAGTCGTGCAGATACTAAGAGAAGAAAATGTCAAGGCAGACGCCCTAGCTAATCTTGCATCTGCGGCAGAAGTGACGAATGATGAAAATGCTTCTATAATTCATTATTTCATTCAGTACTTAATCAAGACAAAAATGAGGTAAATTTCAATAATTTAACTTGGGATGGGAGGAACGAGATTGTCACTTTTTTGCAGTATGGAATTGTACATGAAGATAAGAAAAAGGCTCAAGCACTCCATAAAAAAGTTGCTCGGTAATGTTTAAAGCAAGGCAATCTTTATCGCAAAAAGTTTGGTGGTCCCCTAGCTAGATGCCTCGGACCTTCTCAAATAGAGTGTGTGATGAGAGAAATACGCGAGGGACATTGTGGAAATCACGCGGGAGGAAGATCCTTAGTAAAACCATGATTAGAGGCGGTTATTATTGGCACAAAATGGAAGAAGACACGGAAAATTTTGTGGCTAAATGTGACAACATGCATAGACCTACTGAATTATTGCATCCGGTCACTGCATCGTGGCCTTTTATAAAGTGAGGGATGGATATCGTGGGTCCTCTACCACAAGCTAAAGGCAAAGTAAGATTTTTACTAGTACTCACTGATTACTTTACTAAGTGGGTAGAAGCAGGAGCTTTAAATAGGTACGAGAAAAAGAGGTCAGAGATTTAATTTGGCAAAACATCATATGCCGATTCGGTGTACCAAAGGAAATTGTATGTGGTAACGGCCCGTAATTTGTAGGCACGCAAATCACATAATTTTTTCAGAGTTGGCAAATTAAGAGGATTACTTCAATGCCTTATCATTTGGTGGGTAATGGACAAGCTGAATCAACGAATAAAGTCACTATCAACAATTTAAAAAAAGGTTGGAGGAATCTAAAGGCAATTGGCCAGAGGTGTTACCTGGAGTCTTGTGGGCTTATCGCACAATCGCAAAAACAAGTACGGGGGAAACACCGTTCTCACTTATATACGGAGCTGAAGCCTTAATCCCAGTCGAGATAGGGGAACCAAGCATGATACACAAGCAACTGAGGAGTCAAATGAAGAAGAAATGCGAATAAACCTGGATTTACTTGAAGAGAAGAGGGAAGATGCATTAATAAGGATGGCAGCACAAAAACAAGTTATGGAATGATACTATAACAGGAAAGCTCATCTCAGATACTTCAATATTGGGGACTGATACTCAAGAAAGTTTTCCAATCAATGAGGGAAGCTAATGTAGGAAAGTTAAGCCCAACTTGGGAAGGACCTTATTAGATTCACGGTATCGCAGGAAAAGTAGCATACGAACTGGAAACAATGGATGGCAAGATTCTACCTTCACATTGGAATGTTGTTCATCTAAAGAGATACTATTTCTAAGGAAAGGAAATACCCATGGGTAGGTACCCTCATTTTAAACTTTTATTTTTGAATTGTTAAAATTTTACTAACGATTTTAGATGATAGGCAAAAAGCTAGCCTACACTAAATGATGAATTTCAACCTGCAAGACACATGAAAAAAATATAATTACCGGTCTAGGGTTACAGCTATTCTGATAGAAATTTATATGGATTAAGCAGTCTTCATCTAAAATCGTACCTCCAAGTCCCGTTCCTTTTTCAGGAAAAGGACCGCATGGAAGGAATAATCAAGTGTTCGAGATTTCATACTTCAAAGCTCAAACACTTGGGAACTATATAATATACATATGATATATGTATAAAGAAGGCAAAGAAGACTGAATTCGAGTTAAATTCAAGTCAAGCCCAAAGTCTACTCATCAAATGTATCAAGTTCAGAGCAAAGTCACGAGCCAATAGCACAAGCCAGTTAAAAAATCTTCATATAGATTTCAAAATCTTATGATGTCTAGGTTTAAGGCAATGTTTAGCCATGGGTTAAAAAAACCTTAGATTTTATTTCCTTTTTTTGCAAATCTGTTGTAAAGAAAACAGTTACGAAAAAGTTATAGAAGATATTTAAATACATGTAAGATGTTACTTAAACTTGACAAAGTTCAAATGAAAACTTTATCAAAGTTATTTCAAGAAACATGTGTGTTCCTATTTCTTTTTTCGTATATTTACACCGTTATGAAGTTGAGACGTCTTCTTCATTAAGTGTCGAAAATAAAAGGGCCTTCTTTTATAAATTCACGTTTAATTCAGATATCCATGAAAATTAACAAGGATAAGACAAAAACCTACAAATTAACAAACAAGACCTTGAGTAAAGGCAAAAGAGAGCAAAACAGAAGCCCAAGACAATTAAGTTAAACGAAAAACTTCATAATATTAAGTTTAGACTATGTATAAACTTAGTCATAAACTAATTGTCATTTTTATAAAATACCCCGAAAAGATTTGGGGACCTGTCATTTCCAAAAATTAAACCCCCAAATGAGACCAGGGGTAAAACCTCCAAGAAAAAAAAGGAGTAACACTTCTTAAACTTTCACTAAATGGCAAAAGAAGAATTTAAAGCGGTATCATTAGCAGCAGAAGGTTCGAATTGACTTGAAGAAGCTGGGGCATTTACCGTAACTATATCATCTTCAACATGCTCAGGAGTATCGGCCATGGGAGAATGAAAATCTTGGCCTTGCTGAGTTTTTTCAATGGTCTCCTTTATCTTGGCTAACTCAGTATCCAAGTTAAAACCCGCTTGGCTAGTCTCCACAAGGGTATCATGGCGTGTGTTTAGAATAGCCCAACTCACTTCAATGGCAGTCTTGTCCTTAAGAATCTCATAATCTATCTCCCATTAGTCAATCTCGTTTTTAAGCTTTTCTTTCTCGGCCAAAGCAACATCATAAGAAGATTGCAGAGGGGCAAGTGAACCTTCTAAAAATTTGAACTTATCAGAAGACTCACGAAGATCTTCTTGGGTCCGGGTAAGTTCTTGAACAAGTTCACCAGCATAAACCTCTTTCTCGTTTAACAATGCCTTCAACCCCCTAATCTCGTCACTGGCTTTCGAGAGTTGCTCAGAAAATGATGTCTCGAGAAGATTTTTTTCTTTGTCAGTTTGATTTGAGGAAGCCTTCTCAACTGCTAACTCTGAAGTCAAAACATTCAACTGCTTCTCTAAGGTGCACTTGTTTTCTTCTAACATTTCCATATCAAGTTGAAGGCTTTCATATTGTACTTTTCGGTTGTCTGCTTCAATCTGATAATCATGCATTAACTACTCCGTATGAGAAACCCTCTTCATCATCTCTGTACCAATAAGATTGATCTAAAAAAGAAGAAAGGGATAAAAACCTTAATAAAAGAAGGATGGAATAAAGTGAAAAAAGAAGCAAATACCTTTAATGATGATTGCACTATGTCATTCATCCAAGTCAAAGAGCTATGACTCTCGAGCTTGGATTTATCAACTGGATCGATTAGATGTTTCAACTATACGTCGACCCGGCCTGACTTTTCAAAAGATTACTATCGGCAGGGACCTCAATGGTAATCTGTTTCATCACACCACTTCCACTCAAAGAACCAACTTCAGTACGAGGAACGGTAGTAGATGGGACTGTAGAGGAAGTCATAACAATTTAGGGGGGAGCAACAACAGTAGTAGTCACAACTGGCATAGAACGTGTCACAGGAACAGACATGGTAAAAGAGGCAAGGGGTACTTTATCGAAAACCAAATCCAAATTTTCGCTATTAAACCCACGAGAAAAAAGCTGATAATCAGAGCCACGAGCTGCCGCAGGAGTATCATCATCAGAGCTCACCAAGGTGGCTTCAACAGCCTCGGTTATGGGAACAAAACGAGGAGGAGTCGTTTCATCATCTGAGAAAACGCGTCTTCTGGCCCATGTCCTTTTAATCAAGGAACCTCCATCATGTTCCTCCTCTTCTTCAGAATCCTGGGTTGTATCAGCCTTCCTTTTCGATGAAGAACTCAAGATTATCTCTTGAGCTCTCTCCAAAGAAACTCTAGAGGCCACGACAGCATCAGCACTTACACCACGAATAGGAAATCCTGATAAAAAGAAGGGTCAAAATAAATTCTAAAGGAAAGGTGAATGAAAATGTGAAAATGAGATGAGTAAAACATTTACCATGAGTTTTAACCTTCCAACTAAACCTATGCGAAAGGTTTTTCCAAGATCTACCTTTCATTGGAAAAACTTTCAATAACTTTCCTACCCAACCACGGAAATTGGGAATCTCATCAACAGTTCTCATGGTTGCTTGAAAAGAGAAAGAGTTAAACAGTAGCGGAAAAAATAAAGGGAAAAGATAGAGAAAGTTGTAAAAGGAAAACTTACGTGCAAAATTCCACTTTTCAGGAAATGAAAAACATTTCCACTTTTCAGGAAATGAAAAACATTTACTTCACCCACTAAACCAATAGTGGGGGAAGCAACAAACCTGGCATACTAGCCACGGTCCTTATCATCCTCTGGGCTAACTAACACTCTCTTGCTTCTCGCCACGAAAGTGAAAATTCTATGACGGAAAAGTTTAGGGGAGTAGAGATGGATCAAATGAAAGAAAGTAAAATGCAAATTAGCCAACCTTGTTAAATACCTTAAACAAGCAACAGCCCTCCATACAATGGGGCCAATCTGTCCTAGACAAACGTCGAAAAAATGATAGAATTCAATAATAACAGGATCAATGTGGGGTTTAAAATTCAGCGTAAAGGGGTATGTATACATAAAAGAAAACCCAGTCAAGTAGGATGTAATTCTTTGGTTTGAATTAGGAATTATAATAGGGAAATCTGGTCTCCAACGGCAATCCCTATGAACAACAGAGATCAGACCTTCGGTGATTTAAGAAGGATAAATATCAGCACGATCTAAAGAAGACATAAAAGAAACTTGGTTTCTAATCTATTCTCTATCAGTGTAGAAAGATAGTTCAGCAGGGACCATTTCATTTACCAAAGGCTCACAAATGGGTTCATTAGAATCTTTACTTCTAGATGAAGGTATATGGGAAAGAGAACCCCTAGTTCTAGAAGGAGGAGTAGAACTCACTGGAGGTAAAGAAGTACCCCGTATAGATGAAGACCGTAAACTACAAAGTCTTCCTCCTCTTCTGCTTCTAACAAGAGGAAGATCATCAACAATGAGGACTCTTCGAGGATTAGGGTTTGAAGAAGACATGGCAGTACGAGGAAGAAGAAAATAAGAGTGAATATTCTAAGATATGAAACTTTTTATGAGAAAGACAAAGACAAAAGCTATATTTATACTCAGAAGCAACCGTCAAAGAAAAAGGTGTAATGATGGAAACGTCATGATGGAAACTATCGCTTCGTAATTGATGAAGCCGCAAAAAAGCCCTAAAAGATGCTGAAAAGTTGCAGAACCAGTCAGAAGATGCCACGCATCACGAGCATTAAATAGAAGTGACATATGAAGCGTCAGTTCCAGAGAAGGTATAATGGCGGCAAGAATTCCCGCTTTAATGAGATCCACTTCCCAAATATTCTATTGATGAATAAATGACAAGTAGGGGGACTATCTGTATTGGGAAAAATCAAGTTAATGTATCGAATTAATTACGTGGTGACATGTCATGACACGTGGATTGGTAAAAGAATGACAGTTGGCAAAGAATAGTTAAAGAGAAACGAGCTTTAGCAGGCACGGGCAAAGATCCAAGAAAGCCAGAAGGGATAGGTGCTCGAACCTCTTGATATTCTAAAGAGGCATCGGAAGAATAAACCTAAATAGCAAAAGAGGTATAAATACGTATTATTGGTAATTAATAGGCATTAATTACGAAAAACGTTATAAAATTTGTATTGAATCAATTATGATTGCCAATTATAACGTTACATTAAATGCCATTAATTGTCCATAATGACACCATTATGAAAGGAGAAAAACGTATTACTTAGAAATAGCTATAAAAGGTGAGGAATGAACATTTGTAAGGGCACAAGATACTATTGGAATATACTGATTTACTTTGTTTTCTATTCAGTTATTATTTACACCAATTATTTCTTTTTCTACTTGATTATCAGTAACCCGAGTTCTTCTAAAAATAAGTCCAATTTTTGGTTATACATTCTCAACATTGTATATTTTTGAAGAGTTACTAACATAAAAAACACAACTTAATCTTTCAAAAATAGCATCTTAAAAAATCGCACATTCCTAAAAAGAAAAAGGTGAAAATAGCATAGGCTAGCCAGTTTTTGAACTAGTACTCAAAAAATAGCCAGGTGTTTGCAAAGTCATTGAAAAACAACCATTATTTTAGCTGAAACATGGAAAGTTCCAACATAATATGCTCGATTAAGGCTCATGCGTGCAACTTTCAGTATATTATATTGGAGCTCTAGTACATTATGAAATTCCAGCACATTATGTTGGAATCTCATATGTAAAAAATTTCGAACTCCAGCATATTATGCTGGAATTTTTCTAGATTTTTAAGGGTGTTTTTGTTCAGAATTCTTTACATGAAAAAAATGGCTAAATTTTGATTATTTTTGAATTTTGTGGTCATTTTTCAATTATCAATTGTAAATTGGATTTTTTCCCCAAAATAATTCCAACAGTTTAAGCCCAATACTCTAAATTATAAATGGCTATCTCCTGAAAGTTTATTTTTGGATAATACAACTGATTTTCACTTATAGCCCGTTTGGCCAAGCTGTAAAAATCAGTTTATTTTGAGAAGTGCTTTTTTCCAAAAGTGTTTTTCTCCAAAATACTTTTGGTGAGAAGCAATTTGTGTTTGACTAATTAATTTGAAAAACACTTTTGAGTAACAATTAGTATTTGGTCAAGCTTAAAAAAACTGCTTCTAAGTGTATTTTTCTCAAAAAGTGCTTCTCAAAAAAGTACTTTTGGAAAGAAACTATTTTTTTCTGCTTCTCCAAAACTGCTTCTACTTCTCTTCAAAAGTATTTTTTTTTTCCTTCCAAAAGCTTGGCCAAACACCTCAATTTTTGGCCAAAAGCACTTTTGGCCAAAAAGAAGCTTGGCCAAACAGGCTATTATATTTAAATAAGTAATAACTAATTATCTATTAAGAAATATTAGTTAAAATGGTTTATCTTATGATAACTTTAATATGTCATGAAACTGGTCCATTCACATGGTTCTATAGGGGCACGTCTTATAACAGGGGCTGTGTACGCAAAGTTTAGATTCCACTTAATTAAAGGTGGATAATTTACTGATTAAGTTTCATTCCACACATATTCAGTTTGCTGCTATCATGCAATATTTTTTTGTGGTTTTGGATCTTTAATCGGTTAAATCAGTTGAAATTCGTCTGTACTTGTTCTCCTTCTGTATGTATCATAATGCTCTTCAAATTGTTAAAATTTTGCTTATTTATGTAACATAAATTAGCACGATCACTCATGTCCAGAAGATGAAGGTAGTAGAGATGAGGATGTTGAGATGGATGTGCGGGCACACCAGGTTAGATAGGATTATGAATAATGTTATTTATGACAAGGTAGATGTGGCCCCTATTGAGGATAAGATGCGGGAAGCGCGACTTAGATGGTTTGATCGTGTGAAGAGGAGGGTGAGGAGGTGTGAGAGGTTGACAATATTGGAGGGCCTACAGAGAGGTAGAGGTAGGCCAAAGAAGAGGTGGAGAGAGGTGATTAGGCAAGACATGTCGCAACTTCATCTGACCGAGGGCATAACCCTTGATAGGAAGGTATGGAGGTCGATGATTAGGGTAGTAGGTCATCTAGAATGTTCATAACAGAAGTTTTGGCATGCAGTCTCGCTTTCTATTGGTAGTAAGTTTTTATGACTAGCTAACTGTTGTTTTCTTTCATTGTTGATCACCTTACTATCTTGTTGTTTTTATTCTGTTTTTATATAGCTCTTTGGTGTTGTCCCTTCTTGTCTATATTTTCATCAGTGTGGTACTTCTACTTTCCTGAGCCGAGGGTATATTGGAAACAACCTTTCTA
Organism: Nicotiana sylvestris; assembly: GCF_000393655.2. Lineage (NCBI taxonomy): Eukaryota > Viridiplantae > Streptophyta > Magnoliopsida > Solanales > Solanaceae > Nicotiana > Nicotiana sylvestris. The sequence goes on along the minus strand of NC_091064.1, from coordinate 199,752,289 downwards.
TCCTTACAAGATAGGGTAAGGTCTGTGTACACACTAACCTCCCAAATCACACGGTGTGAGATAATACTGGGTATGTTGTTGTTGAATGATCTTCAAAATATGTAAACGATATAAGTTGAATCTCAGAATTATGTTGTGTTTATTCATTTCCTTCTGGTCTTTGTGGATTTGAGGCCCTTTGAGAGTTGTCCAACATAATGTGCTGGTTTAGATCAACTATCATTGATGACAGCTTGTGCATTTCATGGTGTAAAAATTCTTAACAGTGATGGTGTATATAATTTTAAAAACTCATATATAAATAGTGAAGCACATTAATAAAGAGATCAGATTCAAGGACAACCTATGTCCTCTCACTTCAATAGAGAGTGATCTTGTACTTTGTAGCTTCTTCACTTGTTCTCTAGTCATTGACTTGAATATATATATATATATAGAAATAGAAGATATGATTCTGAGAGCTGTCCAATCCAAATGTCGTCCTTTTTTGGCCCATATGATGGAGCACTCTCTCAATGACTTAACTATAGAAATTTTATTGTTCAGGTTTCCTACATTCATCTCTTGGCTAACCTAGCTAGCCTTCATCTTTAACACCAATTTAAGGAATAGTACAAAAATATTCACATGTTATCCATCGACTACTTTTTAGGTCTGATATTAGGCTTTGACTCGCATCCTATATGAAGAAATCTCGTGGAGTAACTCTTAGATTTTCAGGCGTTGGATGTTCACCAATATTTGCGTTATTGAAGCTAACAATCTCATCCATGCACTTGCATATAGACTATATATCCTATAATTGTTAGATTTAACGGGAATTATGACCGGAAAAAAGGATTTAATATGAACTCGCATTAGGATATGCAATTTTTATACTTTAATTTACATTAAGAACTTGTTAATTGCAGTGTGGAATAAATTATTTTTTTCCTTAAGTTAAAGTTTTGACAGCAATTTTCATGAGATACTGAATCCTTTAGCAATTTTGAGCTTCCCTCATTGTTGCGCACAATTGACTTGTCAATTCGTGGGGTAATACCTCCTTTATTTGTCTCTCTACTTCAAGATGCTAAATTTTGCCCTTAGTTTTTTCTTTAAAAAAAAAATCTTTAGAAAGCATTCTGTGGGAAGATGAAATAATGCGCCTAAAGAGGTTCAATTTTGAGATTTTGAGCTGAATTAATTCTACCTTAGCATCCCCTTTGTGTAATTGAAACAGGGTATAACAGTTGTATATAAGCTAGAATATTTACACAAACCTTCGCAGAGATTGACTAGTAACACTAGTACACAAGCCTTCCTAAAGTTTCCACTTCCTCTCCTTTTTCCCAGTCTTATTATAATATAAAATACACTAGGATATTATTAATAAAAATCAACACAGGTGCTATGTCTATGTCTGGATGATTTATTAAACAAAAAGCAAAAAAGAAACACACATGAAGGATTCACTTGTTAATTATGTTACAATACATGAGTTTAGTCACGAAAGGATGAAGCATAACTGAATTATGTGTTTCACTTTCAAGTCTACAAAGGGAAGTGTGTGTAATTTCTTTGCAGAAAATTTATTTACGTACACCTGGTATTTATATTAATTTCTATAAATATATATAACATGCGCCTTTAAGCACACTCTTTCGCTATATCATGATTACTTAATATATATTTTTACATCATCAGTTTATTATTTAACTATGAAGGGGCAACCAGGTGACACGTTCACCCAGGGTCTGGGGAAGCGTTGCATTATATAAGGTAGTGTGGTGTGAGCAGCCTACCATGATACAAGCATTAGTGATTGATTCCACAGCTCGAACCCCTGACATATAGATCACACTGAGACAACTTGACTGCTGCTCCAAAGCTCCCCTCCATCAATTAACTAGGATAAATAGAATAATTTGATGAATGCACCAGCTGGATAAGCATTCAGTGCAGTTCTCCATATTTGGAAAGAGAAGAGAATAGAAGATTACGAGTTGCCCAAATTTAAAATCTTGGTGTAAAATCTAAACTTACTGCGGTAAGAATTTGGTGCAGCTCCATTTTTAATAAAGTCAAAAGATTTCATTAATGTTACGTTACACCAAAACGGTGTTATCCTTAGGAAACTAAAATCATATACTAGTACGAAAGGTGCCTTTGGTTGGCCTTTATTAGGGTCAGTGAGGTATTTATCCTCCTATTACCAGTTATGTATACGGTTAAAATTGGAGAGCTCAATTTCAAAGACTTGATCATATCCCGAGCTCGCGTTCGGGAAGCTTGAAGTAAGAATCGATCCTGGTCTGGATGTGCACACCTCGAGGAAGCAGATCGTGGGCCTGACATGACCTACATCGAGGGCAGGATTTTCTCGAGGACATTCAAGAAAGAGCGGGAATTTCTCAATGACACGTGGATCAGGGCATGAATTATGATATAAGATTTGTACGAAATAGTACAAGTCCGTACTAGGTTGTTATAGAGATGTATCAATAGAATTCTTCATCATAATTGGAAATGTACTATATTAGGGTTTTCCCCTCCTATATAAAGGAGAGCCCTATCATTTTTAAAGATCATCTCACATTACTCAATGCAATAGAATATTCTACTTTGCTTTTCTTGTTTAACGTGCTCAACGAGTGTTCTTCAGCTTTATTGCTTTACTTTACTATTCACACTTCATTATTCTTAGCGGACCTCGAGGTCCCCAAGTAAGCCAAGCTCGAGGTCCTCATTATTATAGTAACGCTGGTTTGGTTCATTAATTTTTCTTATTTCAACTCAATATTACTTATATATTCACTAGTATTATAATAAATCACATATCTTTAAAATCACAAATCATATTTAATTGTTACCTCATTTTTCGAGGTAAACAAGTTGTCATGTTCATGGGTTACAATCTCGAGCTTTACCACTCCGAGAAAAGGCTGAACTCCGATACTTATGCTTATAATTGGCAAAAATTACGATGATTAGCTACATACTACATTATTGAAAAAGAGGTATGCTTTAATAAATTGATCATTATTTTTAGCATAGTGCCAAAAAATTGTGCTCTGAAAAATAATCAGGATTAGAAAATTTTCCCAAAATGGGATTGAGCAAACTTCTTATCAAAGATAACTCAGAAAAATTTGCGGTGCATTAGGATTTAGGAATGAAAATAACTCAGAAAATTTTGGCACGTCATGGTGTTGAAAATGACAGATGACAGCTTTCTTCTTATATGGCCTTTTTGAGGATAAAAAAGAAGCAAAAGATAACAAAAACTTTTTGTTGATTCTCATATATGCTTCTTTAGGTTTTGAGATGGAATCCAATGCTTATAACCTACAACTCTAAAAGTCAAAAGACGCCCTTTTTCTTCTAGAAATTAATCTAATTCTCCTAATTCTTTAGGGTTCATTCCTCTTGTGTGAAAAGGAAATATAATATTTACATCTTTTTTATACTTAACAACTCATCCACCAAACAAATAACCACTTAATTGAGCTGCAAGAAATCTACCTAAAATGTTGCATGTCATGCGGATGTTCACACCAGACATAATGTTTTAGTAGATTTGAACAAAAGTGGTGTGTATTAAATACATTCCGTAGCAAATGTAGTGTGCAAACAACTTTTCGTGAAAAAAAGGTGTAAAAGGAATTTAACAACACCGCAGGAACAAACTATTCCCTCCATTCATTTTGCCTTGTACACTATATTAAATCAAGAGAAAGATAATCTTCTTTTCTTGTTTTACCCTTATTATTAACTACTCTATTCCCAAGTCATTTTCCAAGACTTTTGGAACTTCTAACATTATTATGGGTAAAATTATAAAATACATATTTCATTTTTTTTAAGGAGTGCAAAGTAAAAAATGGACAACTAAGGGGTTGTTTGGTGTGAGGTATAAGTAGGCATAGGGGTGGTATAAAAATTTAATACCATCTTAATACTATGTTTGGTTAGCAAACCAGGTATAAGTTCTCGGTGTTAATTTTAATACCGGGATAACTTATACCTTTTAGAGGGTGGGGTAATTAGCACCGGTATAAGTCATACCTTCTTCTTAGAAATTATGCAATTGTCATTCTTAATACAACATACCAAATAGTGAATAAACAACAATTCCATCATAACTAATTCCGGCATAACTTATTCCGGCATAACTTATACCGGCATAATCCGTATTCCAACCAAACAGACCCCTAAAAGTAAACGGAGGGAGTATATGTCTAAGCCAATATCTTTCTATATTCCTTTTAGGCTTGGGCATTAGGATGGTATATTTGACAAAGGAGTGGGGAGAGGGGCATATGACATACCATGTGGATGTCACAATCTAGTTTATGTCCCTTTGTTGTTACTTAGCCCCACTCTCACCAGCCAACCCATGCTTGTGTGTAGCCACCAAATTAGCCCATTCTCCTTTTGACACACAAAAGATATGCCAAAAGGACTTCTTCCTCTTCCCAAAATAAGTTCATCAATTTTCATCCACACCAATCTTACAAATCCTCCCCCCCCCCACCCCCCACCCCCCACCCCACAAAGAAAAAGCTTTATTCTTTTCCAGCTAGCTAGCACCCTATCTTTTCTACCTTATCATCATTCCACCACCAATTGCTTATCTTTTATTCCATTCTTTTCTCTTTCATATCAACTCATGAAAATTGCTAATTAGCACTAGCCATTATTGCAAATAAAAAACATAAAATAAAAAAATCTAACAAAACACTTCTCCTAAATTTTTAGGAAACTAAAATATTGCATTAAATCTAGTCTCAAAATTAAATACCCTATAACTTGAAAATTCATATGAAAACAATACAAGCAGCATTGAAGTAGAAATTTAAATTGAAAGAAAGAGAGAATAGTGTCTTATTAAGCTAATGTTCAAAATGTTACACAATAGAGCATGTAACATTTGATAAATCTCCAACCAAACGTCCTCAAATTCCTCACTCTTCCACACAAAATCAACAATACAATGAGCTTAACAAAATAAATACACAAATAAGTAAATTATTTTTAATCTACAACAATATGAAAGCAAATTAAATTTAAAACAAAAGTGCTACACTCCCAAGAATTGCTACCATAGCCATGCTACTTCCATGAACAAAACCATTAGACGGAGGAGGAGGAGCCATTCCGCCATTCATAGGTCCCGGTGCTGGCCCTGGTCCCATGGGTGCCATTCCGGGTGCCATAGGAGCCGGTGGTGAGTCCATTGGGCTCATTGATGGTGCCATTGGGCTCATTGATGGTGCCATTGGGCTCATTGGCGGTGCCATTGGTGGTGGTGACATGGTGGCCATTGGTGGTGGTGACATGGTGGCCATAGGTGGAGGAGTGGTGGTCATTGGTGGCATTGACATGGTAGATGGTGGCATTGTGGGGGACATCATAGGAGATTGAGCAGCAGTGAGAGCTACAAACGTAAGTAAAAGGGAGAGAAAGATCATAGGACTACGTGAGAGAGCCATGACTATACTGATGATGACTCTCTTAGGATTTGTTTCTTTTAAGAAAAATAGAGAAGAGAATTTTTGAACAGAATGCACTCAAAGGTTGTCTTTGAGAAAGTTTGTATTCTGCAGGTGTATTGAAAGGTTTCAGGGCTAGCTAATATATAGACATGACATATAGTAGAAAGACTAATTAATTTCTGGGATCTTTATACAAATAACCGACCGCGCTCACCGTCTATTTTACTTATTTACTATACATAGATTATATACGATTATACATATATTATATGCAAACTATACATATATTGCACATTCATTGATAATTTTAATTTAAGAGGTTGGATGGGAAGCTATTTTTGTTTAAAAAAAATTCTTATTAAGGTATCTTATAATCAAAATCCAAGGGTTCGACTATTTCAAATTCGTGTCGAATAAGTTCAATAAATGAGCAAAAAGCTTCTAAACACTTCTTACCAAAAAGTTATTCATTCTCGCAAAATTCGAGTGTTTTTATTCCGGACAAAGGAATTCAACTATCTCACTGCGCCCCATGAATGGTATAATAGAAATAATTATTATGTATTATTAATTTATTATCGGTACAGCTCAAATATACAATAAGGGCTTCATGTCCTACGCAAGAGGGTCCCAAGACTTTGGCTAGCTAGTGGTTAAGCACCTCATGTTTTTCACAAGACCGTTGGAGCATATATGATCCAAATTGATTATCTAAATGGAAACAAATTCTGCCACAACGAATTTTCATAAGATCATTTTTTATTGAATTAAGCATAGTTAATTCTGCGTTACACTTACATTAAGGCCGTTATTTGTGTTAAGAGTTTTTATAATTAATCTGTTTATAAGTATGCGTAAGTCGATAGAAATGGTAGAGAATTCCTAAAATTTCAAAGTTTTAGAATGCGTGTTAAGAATGAAAAGTTCAAAATTAAATAGTCAGCTCTAATTAACTGTAACTGAACTGGTTAACATGTTAACCAAACTCGAACTTAAAGGTTAAGGTAAAAAGTTTTATTCTCTTGTGATCAACATGTGAGAATTTTCGCGATTGCAACAAGAGGATGGTCCAAATATTGGTCCTAACATCAAAATAATTAAAGTTAACCAACTGCTCAATTATCTGAATAAATTACAATATGAGGGTCAAAATCAGTAGCGACCTTGATGGATAAAGTTGTCTCTATATGTTGCTGGTAGGAGGTAGCAGTTATCCAATAAAATCAGTTGAGGTACGTACAAGCCAATTCAGACACCATAGTTATTTTGAAAAAAAATATATATGTGTGGAAAAATTCCAAAAATTGTTAGGGTGCATGAAAGCCACATACCCAAAGTGGTTAGACAGTCACTTCTTCAGATCGTAATGCTGGGGCAAGAGAATTGAAGTTTGTCACAAAGACTAAAAAGACTAACAGCAGTGGCATGCGTTTACCTTTGCATTCATTAATTCATTGACTTGGAAATTTGAATAATAACTAAATGTCAGTACAAGCATTTCAATTATGCCCTACGAGAAAGGAGGAAGGAAAAAGAATCATAAAAGAGCACATATTCTTGCCACTCTCTGACCAATTAATGTGTGACAGTACTTCTCTTTTATCCCTCATACATGCTATATAGTATGATCTATTTTTTTTTCACTTTTTTAACATATACTTGTTCTTATTTTATAACCATAGTGTTCGACCAAGCTGTGCGCACCATTTGATTGAATTAGCGTCCTTCCACGTATATATAAGCATCACATACTATGTCTAGCAAGACTTAAACAGAAACAAAAATATCTTAATGTACTTTTTTTGCCTCTAATGAAATTTGACCTATAATATTATCCTATGTTATTAACTTAATTTTTTCTATAAATGTTTACACGTAATTGATTTTTAAATTATCTGATTGCAAAACTACATTTCATACAACTAAGTGTTGACCAAACTTAACCTTTTTTCAATAAAAATGTGCATTATTCTTATGAATGGATTATAAATTTTTACTTACTTTGAGTTTTCAACGTGTACTAAATTTGTCACTATTAATAGCTTTGTTTACCCAAAATATAAGTAACAGTTAAATGTGTACGCGGTTTAAAGGATATGCGATTTAATTTAATATCAATGGTTAAGAACAACAAGTAAATGAGTAAAAGACAAAATAAGTGATCAAACCAATACAATGTGGTGACCAAGCTTGATCTTAGATTGAACAGTGGAACTCATCCTCGATTGGACCTTCGGTACAAGCTCAGTCGCGAGTAAAGAAAAGAACAAATGAATAATGCTTAATTTGAACAATAGCTATAAGACAAAAGTAAACTTTTATTGATTTGATTTGCCCCTCACACTGTGTCAAACTGAAGAAAAACCTCTCATTTATATGGTAGGGGAATTCCAGTCTCAGTACAAGTCTAAATAAGTTTTAAAACTTCTTTTTCGGTAAATATCGATCTATAGTTGATACTGAATGGGATTCTCACTGTAATACCCGGTTGAGGGCGAATATTACGGGCCCTCACTCGTCAAGCGTAACCCTTTTCCGCGTTTTTCGAAGTCCAGAGGCTATACTTGGTACGAGTCCCTTACTTCACCGTGCCCGATCTAAAATACATCGTTCGTTCCTTCAGGTTTCGATACAAAAGTTCTTGGGCCTTGATTATAATCACGTCGAGCCATGCTTCCCCCCTGTTTCCTCATCAGAGAACTTTGCCCCCGATTTTACCGGTACACAATTACCTTAAACTTAATTATTTTTCTTATTTTCTATCTTTAGAAAAAAAAAACATGTAAATTATAAGTACATCTACCTAATGGTAAAGAAAGTATTACTTCTAGGTCTTTGTTATGATAGAACTTAAACTAGCAAATATGATACTTCCTACGGTCTATTTTAAGTGATTTTTTAATCTTTTTTGTGGTCAATATTTAATATTTTTCAAATATCAAGAAAGATTTAGCTTTTTTTTTTAAAGTTGCTCTTAGAGTAAAAAGCCTAGGAGTATTTGTTGTATTTTCAATGAACAAATTAAGGTTAATATGATCAATTAGATTATTAATTAATGTTAAAAAGTGAATTCCTTAACATGTGTGAAATTAAAACAGCCAAAAAATCACTTAAAGTAGACCGGAGGAAATAATATATTCTAACCCTGAAGGTGTATTTATTTTTTATGTTGTACAGGCCATAAACCACATGCCAAACATATTAGTATATATACAATCAAACATTTCCATATATCTCGTTTTTTTGATATGTTTTTGGCTGCTATAACAAAAAATTGTTATAAAAAATATATATATTATATCATAACATTAAAAATTAGTTTAAAAAAATATTAGCCGTTACCGTAAAACATTGTTATATAGGATAACAACATCCAAGGAAGAGCCATGGCAAAGTGGTAGAGGTCTGAAAGTTGGCTGTGGACACATTCTAGAAGACCAATTAAGAAGACCTGCAGGAAGATGAACAAAAACAAGAAGAAGATATGGAAGAATTGAATTGTGTGGTCATCTTGACAAAATTAAAGAAAATTCTGTGGTCACCTTTACTTTACTCCGAAATTCCCGGGGAATGTGCGACTACGAAATTTTGGCAAAAACTTTGAGCTCATTGAAGAAATTTAATTATAGCCTTTTCTTTAAATTTCTTAAGTTGTCAAAAGAAAAAGAATAGAGTATATTTTATTAGCTGTTAATTCAACAAGATCCCGCAAAAAAATATAACAGCAATCTTGGTAATTATGGTTCAAATCTCAACAAAAGTTATATTGGATGAATTTTTTTGTCTAAATTTTGGTGTTCTGATACTTGTTCTAGTAAAAAGTATATTTGAAATTAAAATTACCATTATTTAAAAAAAGAAAAGAAATTATTAGCTGTTCATCGACCTTTACCGTCCCATTGTCATGGCAGGGATAAGAAAAGGATAGCACCTATACCAACATTTTCTTTTTCTTAGATTTTTTCCCCCAGTAAGATGCCAAACTAAGTCCAGTAAAATTTAAATGAAGTAAGAATTCGCTTCTCCCATCACAAATTGTTGGGACCATTTGCCAAATGTTTGCCTTATTGATTTTTCCAACGGCGTGATTTAACAAAGAAATGGTTATTTATATCTTTCTTTTGTCAGTTTCACAAGTTTCAATGGTCTTCTGGTCCATATGAGGTGTTACTAGGTGGCAAGAAAGGGAAATTTTCTTTCATATATAGCAGTATAAGTAGGGTCACAAAAGAATATGTTTTTGATTTCATATTTGCTCACATATGAAAGTTAATATAGGTACGAAAAAAGAAATTGTTTTTAGCCTACTTTTTCGGTTCTTTCTTACTAACTTGTTTGGATGATTGTTATGTATAATTTCAAAATATTATATTGTACTGTATCGTTTTGATGTATATAATATTTGGATAGATTATATTGTCTGTCGTTGTTTAATAATATGAACCAACAATATAAAGAATAAATTTGTAATTCTATAAATATACGAGGTAGAATTATTATATAAGATGGTAGAGTAAAAGATAAAATAGGATTATTCAAGAATAAAGAATTAAGGTCAAAATGAGAGAAAAAAATAAAGTAATGATGCGACCATACCAAATCGATCGTTCCATAAAGTGACACTTTTCATTGTTCTGTAATGACGGATTGAATGATAAATATCTTGTAACTCTATAGGATAAAAATCATGCTTACCTTGAATTGTACTTCCGTAACAATCAAAACAAACATTATATTTAACATAACATAACAATACGATACAATACAACAAATAACAATCATTCAAACAAGTTGTTAGTTGTGGCTTCGCTATTGATACTTGGTGACTTTCATATTAGATTCAAAATTTTAACTTAATATATTCAGAGATAGATACAGATTTGAATCTAAAATTTGTTGGAAAAATTGGATGATTATGGAGAATAAAAGGTTTAGCTTGAGGCGTGTCAAAGACATTGTCCTTAAGGATATTTCGCTCACACCGAGATGAATAATATTAGGCGTATCGCCCAGAATTCAACAAGCTCTTCTAGTATAACTAGGAGCAGAAACAACAAAGATTCATGAGAAGAAAACTCAGCACCAAAGAAAGAAGAAGAAACGTTTTTTACTATTTTCACACTTTTCAAAGTGACCACACAAAAGACTTATATATTCCAAAAACTGAAATACCCATCTGATAAAAGTCTAAGCCATAAAGGCTAATCAAAATGTTAACGTTGCATTTCTGTTACAAAACTATCACGACACAGATTTCCCACCCTCAGGAATTGTGATGGCGTCTACTAGTGAGAGCTAGGCAAGCCAATCCTTAACTACTTACTTCATTATCAGATTACTTCTTTTAACAATTAGAAGGCAATAACATGAAAATCTGCGGAACTTTAAATAATTAAGCGGAAGATAACAATTAAACATCTGAAATCTGTGAATATTACAGTTACTTAAGTCTCAACCACCCAAAACCTGGTGTCATAGTGTCACAGACTATCTAAGATTACTCCATACAAGGTCTGAAGAAATAAAAGTATACTGTTTCTGAATAAAGGAAAATGAAATAGGAAATAAAGATAGAGGGAGACGCCAGGGCCTGCGGATGCCTGCAGGTCTACCTTGGGTCTCTGGGTGGATTGACGGAAGCACTCAAACTACTGTCCGAAAGCTGCTCCGGGATCTGCACACAGTGCAGAGTGTAGTATCAGCACAACCAACTCTATGTGTTGGTAAATGTCTAGCCTAACCTCGGTGAAGTAGCGACAAGGCTAGGACCAGACTACCAAATAAACCTGTGCAGTTCAAATATATACAGCGAAAAAGAAATACAGAAATAACCAGTAAATGTGGAAGGGGGGAACATGTTGTGAGGGAGATAACATTTTCAAATAGAAAGGCGTCAAGTAAAGAAAGGAACAACATAACCCGAATATCAACAAAGAATCAGAAACCAACAATTGCACGGCATCACCCTTCGTGCTTTTACTCTCGTCCTCACCAAAGCAATTATATAGTAATAGTGTGCACGGCATCACCCTTCGTGCTTTTACTCTCGTCCTTACCAAAACAACCATATAATAAAGATATGCACGGCATCACCCTTCGTGTTTTTACTCTCTTTCCTCACCATATAATCAATAAAATCGGCACAGAATGGTACATCATGCGGCACGGCATCACCCTTCGTGTTTTACACCCTTTCCTCACAATAACAAACAATGCACGGCATCACCCTTAGTGCTTTAACACTCTTCCTCACCCAAACAACAATCACAAACAAGGGGCAAGGGAATAAACAAGATCATATAGGAATCCCGGCAAGGGAACAACAATTAAACAATTAAATCCCAGCGAGGGAACAACATCAATAATATCAACATACTGGCAAGAGAGATAACCAATAAAGCAACAATATCCCGGCAAGGGAACAATTTAATAATTCTTTCTCTTTCTTTCACTTTTATTTCATAACTCACTTTACCACTTGAGTCAATGCTTCAAAGGGTTCAATCATCTCATATACTTTCATAATTCGTAATATAGCTTGAGCCAATGCGCCTCGATGTTCAAAGGTCACAATTCCTTCCACAAATTTTCATAATAAATATAAATCGTCACCAAGGCATGAAAGATACAACAAAATCAAGATATTCACCATATAAAGATTCACGGTCATGCTAGACACCAACGTATAGATATTCGTCACCATGCCTATACGTCGTACTCAACAATTACCACATAGCAAATAGGACTCAACTCCTAATCCCTCAAGCTAAGGTTAGACCAAACACTTACTTCGATGCCACGAACACAATTCACGATTCAACTATAGCTTTACCCCTTGATTCCACCACCAAATCACTCGTATCTAGTCACAAGTTACTTAATTACGTCAATAAACGCTAAATGAATCAACCCCAATGCATGAAAATGAATTTTCTAAAGTTTTACCCAAAAAGTCAAAAATCACCCTCGGGCCCACATGGTCAAAACTCGAGGTTCGAACCAAAATCCGATTACACATTACCCCGCGAACCCAAATATATGATTTGTTTTGAAATCGGACCTCAAATCGAGGTCCAAATCCCTAATTTTTGAAAACCTAGGTTCTACCCAAAACAACCAATTTCCCCCATGAAAATTATTGATTTTGAGTTGAAATCATGTTAAAAGATGTTAAGGAGTGAAGAAAATGAGTTAGAAATCACTTAGCAACATTTTGGAGAAGAAAGGTTGTTTGAAAAATCGCCTCTTATGTTTTTTGGGGTTCTGAAAAATGAAAAATAACTAAAAATCCCGTCTAAATATACCCCTCTCAGACCCCCTGTGTGGACTGCACAAAATGGACTACGGTCGCACAGTCTTCCTGAGGATACTGCAATCCAGTGCTCCTGTGCGGACCGCACGAAGTCGACTGCGGACCGCACTGACCCCTTCCGCGATCGCACACGTTTTCGTGTGGACCGCACTGGCGGGTTCAGAGACCTGCAACTACTCTGAACCTGCAACATCTGATTCTATGCCTAAGACATTCCGGAACCTACCCGAAACTCACTTGAGCCCTCGGAACTCCAAACCAAGTGTGCATACTAACTCAAAAAAATCATATAGACCTACTCGTGCGATCACATCATCAAAATAACATGGGAGATCATGAATTAAACTTCAAAACTCAACATTTTCATCAAGAACTCTCAAAGTTCATAACTCTTCAATCGGAAGTCTAACTCACGTCAAATAAACTCCGTTTTTACCAAATTTTATAGTTAACTTTCAAATACTATAACAAGTTTGTACCAGGCTCCGGAACCAAAATACGGGCCCGATAACAATGGTTTCAACCATTAATTCTTTTCTTTATTTCTTATATAATCCAGTAAAATAATTTCTTTCAAAAATTGATTTCTAAGGTTTGGGACCTCGGAATTCATTTCCAGGCATATGCCCAAGTCCTATATTTTACTACGGACCTCCCGGGATCGTCGGAACACGGATCCGGGTACATTTGCTCAAAATGTTGATCAAAGTCAACCATAATCAAACTTTAACTCTAGAATTTCTATTTCTCTTATTTTCAAATAGAAGGCTTTCTGGATATAGGTCCGGACCACGCACGCAAATCAAAGTGGGATAAAAGAGAGGTTCTTAGGCCTCGAAATACGGAATGCACTTACAACACAAGTGATGACCTTTTAGATCATCACATTCTCCACCTCTAAAACAACCATTCGTCCTCGAACGGACATAAGAAGGAAGTACCTGAGTCGGGAAAAAGATGGTAACAGCTCCGCATATCGGGCTCATACTCCCAGGTCGATGCCTCAGCGGGCTGACCTCTCCACTAAATACGAACAGAAGGAAAACTCTTCGATCTCAATTGACGAACCTACCGGTCTAGAATATCTACCAACTCCTCCTCATAAGACAAGTCCTTGTCCAACTGGATAGTGCTGAAATCTAACACGTGGGATGGATCGTCGTGATACTTCCTAAGCATGGACATATGAAACACTGGATGCACGGCTGATAAGCTCGGTGGCAACGCAAGTCTATAAGCCACCTCTCCCACTCGATCAAGAATCTCAAACGGGCCAATGAACCTATGGCTAAGCTTGCCCTTCTTCCCGAATCTCATCACGCCCTTCATAGGTGACACTCGAAGTAATACCTGCTCACCGACCATGTATGCCAAATCTCGAACCTTACGGTCGACATAACTCTTTTGCCTGGACTGAGCTGTACGAAGCCTATCCTGAATAATCCTGACCTTGTCCAAGGCATCCTGAATCAGATCCGTACCCAACAACCGAGCCTCTCCCGGCTCAAACCATCCAACCGGAGACCGACACCACCTACCATATAAGGCCTCATAAGGAGCCATCTGGATACTCGACCGGTAGCTGTTGTTGTAGGCAAACTCTGCTAAAGGCAAAAACTGATCCCACGAGCCTCTATAGTCAATGACACAAACTCGGAGCATATCCTCCAAAATTTGAATATTCAGCTTGGACTGCCCGTCCGTCTGAGGATGAAACGTTGTGCTCAACTCAACCCGTGTGTCCAACTCTCGCTAAACTGCTTTCCAGAAGCGCGAGGTAAACTACGTACCTCGGTCCGAAATGATAGACACGGGCACACCATGAAGATGAATAATCTCCCGGATATAGATCTCAGCTAACTTCTCGGAAGAATAGGAGACTACCACAGAAATGAAATGCGCTGACTTGGTCAGCCTATCAACAATGATCCATACTGCGTCGGACTTCCTGTAAGTCCGTGGGAGTCCAACAATGAAGTCCATAGTGATCTGCTCCCTCTTCTACTCAGGAATCTCAATCTTCTGGATCAAACCATCAGGCCTTTAATGCTCATACTTGACCTGCTGACAATTCAAACACCGAGCCACATATGCAATGATGTCCTTATTCATTCTTCTCCACCAATAATGCTGCCTCAAATCCTTATACATATTCGTGACGCCCGGATGAATAGAGTACCGGGAACTATGGGCCTCCTCTAAAATCAACTCTCGGAGCCCATCCACATTAGGCACACAAACTCGACCCTGCAATCTCAAAACTCCATCATCACCTAAGGTAACCTGCTTGGCACCTCCGTGTTGCACTGTGTCTCTAAGGACACACGAATGGGGATCATCATACTACAATTATGGATACACTCCAATAAAGAAGAACGAGCGACCGTGCAAGCTAACACACAACTGGGCTCAGAAATATCCAACCTCACGAACTGATTGGCCAAAGCCTAAACTCCAAAGCAAACGGTCTCTCACCGACCAGAATATAAGCAAAACTACCCATACTGGCTGACTTCCTACTCAAAGCATCAGCCACCACATTGGCCTTTCCCGGATGATATAAGATAGTGACATCATAATCTTTCAACAACTCTAACCACCTCATCCGCCTCAAATTCAACTCCTTTTGCTTGAACAAATACTGAAGACTCTTGTGATCCGTGAACACCTCACATGCCACGCCATACAGATAATGCCTCTAAATCTTCAATGCGTGAAAAATGGTTGCGAACTCCAAATCATGAATCAGATAGTTCTTCTCATGAATCTTCAACTGCCGCGAAGCATAGGCAATGACATTGCCATCCTGCATCAACACTGCACAAAGTCCAATACGAGATGCATCATAATAGACTGTATAAGGCCCTGATCTTGTGGGCAAAACCAACACTGGTGTCGTAGTTAGAGCTATCTTAATCTTCTGAAAGCTTGCCTCACACTCGTCCGACCATATGAACTAGGCACCCTTCTAGGTTAACCTGGTCATCGGGGTTGCGATAGCTAAGAACCCCTCCAAAAAGCAGCGATAATAGCCTGCCAATCCCAAGAAACTCCGAATCTCTGTAGCTCATACTGGTCTAGGTCAGTTCTTGACTGCCTCAATCTTCTTCGGATCAACCTGAATACCCTCTGCTGATACAACATGACCCAGGAATACAACTGAACTCAACCAAAACTCACACTTCGAAAATTTAGCATACATCTAACTATCCCTCAAAGTCTGAAGAACCACTCTGAGATGCTGCTCGTGCTCTTCCCGGCTGCGGGAATATATCAAAATATCATCAATGAAGACTCTCACGAACGAATCCAAATAAGGCCTAAACACTCGGTTCATCAAATCCATGAAAGTTGTTGGGGCATTTGTCAACCCGAACGACATAACCAAGAACTCATAATGCCCATACCGAGTGCGGAATGCTGTCTTAGGGACATCGGATGCCTTAATCCTCAACTGATGGTAGTCAGATCTCAAGTCAATCTTTGAAAATACCTTGGCACCCTGAAGCTGATCAAACAAATCATCAATCCTCGGCAATAGATACTTATTCTTGATTGTAACCTTGTTCAACTGCCGGTAATCAATACATATTCTCATCGACCCATCCTTCTTCTTAACAAACAACACCGGCGCACCCCAAGGTGAAACACTGGGTCTAATAAAAACCTTCTCAAGCAAGTCTTGCAACTGCTCCTTCAACTATTTCAACTCCAGCGGGGCCATACGATACGGCGTGATAGAAATGGGCTGAGTGCCCGGAGCCAAATAAATGTAAAAGTCAATATCCCTGTCAGGTGGCATACCCGGCAGGTATGAAGGGAATAACTCAGGAAACTCACGAACAATGGGCACAGAATCAATAGAAGGGACCTCAGTACTAGAATCACGAACATATGCCAAATAGGCCAAACACCCCTTCTCGACCATACGCGAGCCTTCACATACGAGATAACACTGCGGGTAGAATGACCAGGAGTCCCTCTCTACTCTAAACGGGATGAACCTGGTAAGGCTAAGGTCACAATCTTAGCATGACAGTCCAAGATAGCGTGGTAAGGTGATAACCAGTCCATCCCCAATATAACATTGAAATCGACCATGTCCAGAAGCAACAAATCTACTCGAGTCTCAAGACCCCCAATCACAACTACACAAGAGCGATGCACTCGATCTACCACAATAGAATTACCCACCGGTGTAGACACATACAGAAACACTCAATGAATTACTAGGCATGACCTGATATAGTACAAAATAAGATGACACATACGATTATGTAGACCCTGGATCAAATAACACTGAAGCATCTCTATCACAAACCAGAACCATACCTATAATAATTGCATCTAAAGCCTTAGCCTCGGGCCTGGCTAGAAGAGCATGACATCGGGGCTGGGCCCTACCACCCTGAACCACATCTCTGGGACGGCCTGCTGCTGGCTAGCCTCCACCTCTAGTGGCCTGAGCTCCACCTCTAGCACCTCTACTCCCACCCCTAGCTGGCTGGGCGGGCTGTGGAACACCTGGTGCCTATACCATAGCACGAGAACCTTGATGCTGAGAGCTACTCGGTGCTCGAGGGCAAAACCTGGCAATGTAACTCGTATCACCACAAGTGTAACAAGCCCTCGGCTGCTAAGACTGCTGGCCCTGACGACCTGAATGACCAACCCGAAAACTCTAAAGCGGCGGTGCACTGATAGGAGCAGGTGGTGCACTGTAGGACTGCTGATCAGAATACTACATCTGTGGGCCACGGCTACTTGAAGCACCGTGATAAACCTGAAGTGCTGACTGAAAAGGCCCAGGAGGATGGCCTCTACCATATGAATCTCTACCTCTAGACGAGGTACCACTGAATCTGCCTGAGTGACGGGGCCTCTTGTCTGACTCATGACCACCTCCCTGTGATAGAACCATATCCACTCTCCTAGCCACATTGGCTGCCTCCTGAAAACTGATCTCACTCCCAGCCTCCCTAGCCATCTAAAGGTGAATCGGCTGAATAAGACTGTCAATAAACCTCCTCACCCTCTCTCTCTCTCGGTGGGAAGTATGATGAGAGCATGATGAACCAAATCGATGAACCTGGTCTCATACTGGATAACAGTCATGGAACCCTACTGAAGGCGCTCAAACTGCCTCCAGTAGGCCTCTCTCTGAGTAATGGCGAGAAACTTCTCCAAAAATAGTTGTGCAGACTGCTCCCAAGTCAAGGCTGGCGATCCGGCTGGTCTAGTCAAGCAATAATCTCTCCACTAAGTCTTGGCAGATCCAGACAAGCGAAATGTAGAAAAATCAACCCTATTGGTCTCAACAATACCCATGTTCCTGAGAACCTTGTGGCAGCTGTCTAGATAATTCGGGGGATCCTCAAAAGATGCACCGCTGAAAGTAGTAGTGAAAAGCTTGGTGAACCTGTCCAACCTCCACAAAGCATTGGCAGACATAGTTGCTCCATCACCGGTCTGAGCTACCACACCCGGCTATACTGCTCCAATTGGCTGAACCGTTGGAGTCTGAATCTGAGGAGCTACCTGCTTCGGAGTGCGAGTAGCAGGATTCTGGGCCCCTCCTCCAGCCTGAGAGACGGTTGGTGCTACAGGAAGCAAGCCTGATCGGGTGACACTCTCCATGAGGCCCACTAGTCGGACCAAAGCATCCTTAAGAGCTGGGGTAGTAATAAACCCCTCTGGGAGCTGAGTTGGGCCCACCGGAACTACTGGGGTCGAAACCTCCTCATCAAAGTCAACCTGAGGCTCCGCCACTAGTGTTGCTGCTCGGGGCTGAGCTCTGCCCCTACCTCAGCCTCTAGCACGGCCCCGACCTCGCCCTCTGCCCCTCGTGGGAGCTGTTGCTGGGGGCTCAGGCTGCTGAGCGGTGGATGAGGAAGCACGTGTTCTTGCCATCTGCGAAAGAATAGAGTAGAAATTCAATTAGCATTGAGAAACAAAACCGCACGATGAGAAAGAACAAATGTGAAGTTTTTCCTAACTCTGTAGCCTCTGGGGGATAAATACATATGTCTCCGTGCCGATCCTTCAGACTCTACTAATCTTGTTTGTGAACTGTGAGACCCATGTAACCTAGAGCTCTGATACCAACTTGTCACGACCCGGATTTTCCACCCTCAGGAGTCGTGATGGCGCCTACTAGTAAGAGCTAGGCAAGCCAATCCTTAACTACTTGCTTCATTATCATATTACTTCTTTTAACAATTAGAAGGCGATAACATGAAAATCTGCGGAACTTTAAATAATTAAGCGGAAGATAACAATTAAACATCTGAAATCTACGAATATTATAGTTACTTAAGTCTCAACCACCCAAAACCTGGTGTTACAGTGTTACAGACTATCTAAGATTACTATATACAAGGTCTGAAGAAATAACAGTACACTGTTTCTGAATAAAGGAAAATGAAACAGGGAATAAAGATAGAAGGAGATGCCAGGGCATGCGGACGCCTGCAGGTCTACCTTGGATCTCCGGGTGGACTGAAGGAAGCACTCCAACTACTGTCTGAAAGTTGCTTCGGGATCTGCACACAGTGTAGAGTGTAGTATCAGCACAACCGACCTGTGCTGGTAAGTGTCTAGCCTAACCTCGGCGAAGTAGTGATGAGGCTAGGAGCAGACTACCAAATAAACCTGTACAGTTCAAATATATACAACGGAAAAGAAATACAGAAATAACCAGTAAATGTGGGAGGGGGAACATGTTGTGGGGGAGATAACAGTTTCGAATAAAAAGGCGTCAAGTAAAGAAAGGAACAACATAACTCGAATATCAACAAAGAATCAAAAACCAACAATTGCACGGCATCACCCTTCGTGCTTTTACTCTCGTCCTCACCAAGGCAACTATATAGTAATAGTGTGCACGACATCACCCTTCGTACTTTTACTCTCGTCCTTACCAAAGAAATTATATAGTAATAGTGTGCATGACATCACCCTTCATGTTTTTACTCTCGTCCTTACCAAAACAACCATATAATAAAGATGTGCACGGCATCACCCTTCATGCTTTTACTCTCTTTCCTCACCATATAATCAATAAAATCGGCATGGAATGGTACATCGTGCGGCACGTCATCACCCTTCATGCTTTACACTCTTTCCTCACAATAACAAACAATGCATGACATCACCCTTCATGCTTTAACACTCTTCCTCACCCAAACAACAATCGCAAACAAGGGGCAAGGGAATAAACAAGATCATATAGGAATCCCAGCAAGGGAACAACAATTAAACAATTAAATCCCGGCAAGGGAGATAACCAATAAAACAACAATATCGCGGCAAGGGAGATAACCAATAAAACAACAATATCGCGGCAAGGGAACAATTTAATAATTCTTTCTCTTTCTTTCACTTTTATTTCATAACTCACTTTACCACTTGAGCCAATGCTCCAAAGGGTTCAATCATCTCATATACTTTCACAATTCGTAATATAACTTGAGCCAATGCTACTCGATGTACAAAGGTCGCAATTCCTTCCACAAATTTTCACAATAAATAGAAATTGTCACCAAGGCATGAAAGATACAATGAAATCAAGATATTCACCATATAAAGACTCACGGTCATGCTAGACACCAACGTATAGATACTCGTCAGCATGCCTATACATCGTACTCAACAATTACCAAATAGCAAATAGGACTCAACTCCTAATCCCTCAAGCTAAGGTTAGACCAAACACTTACCTCGATGCCACGAACACAATTCACGATTCAACTATAGCTTTACCCCTTGATTCCACCACCAATTCACTCATATCTAGTCACAAGTTACTTAATTACGTCAATAAATGCTAAATGAATCAACCCCAATGCATGAAAATGAATTTTCTAAAGTTTTACCCAAAAAGTCAAAAATCGCCCTCGGGCCCACATGGTCAAAACCCGAGGTTCGAACCAAAACCCGATTACCCATTACCCCGCGAACCCAAATATATGATTTGTTTTGAAATCTGACCTCAAATCGAGGTCCAAATCTCTAATTTTTGAAAACCTAGGTTCTACCCAAAATACCCAATTTCCCCCATGAAAATCATTGATTTTGAGTTGAAATCATGTTAAAGATGTTAAGGAGTGAATAAAATGAGTTAGAAATCACTTGCCAACGTTTTAGAGTAGAAAGGTTGTTTGAAATATCGCCTCTTATGTTTTGGGGGTTTTAAAAAATGAAAATAACTGGAAATCCCGTCTCAATATACCCCTCTCAGACCCCCTGTGCGGACCGCACAAAATGGACTGTGGCAGCACAGTCCTTCCTAAGGATACTGCAGTCCAGTTCCCCTGTGCAGACCACACGAAGTCGACTGCAACCGTACAGCCCTTCACCGCGCACCGCACAAGGTCGACTGCGTACCGCACTGCCCCCTTCCGCGGTCACACACATTTTCTTGCGGACCGCACTGGCGGGTTCAGAGACCTGCAACTACTCTGAACCTGCAACATCTGATTCTAAGCCTAAGACATCCCGAAACCTACCCGAAACTTACCCGAGCCCTCAGAACTCCAAACCAAGTGTGCATACTAACTCAAAAACATCATATAGACCTACTCGTGCGATCACATCATCAAAATAACATGGGAGATCATGAATTAAACTTCAAAACTCAACATTTTCATCAAGAACTCTCAAAGTTCATAAATCTTCAACCGGAAGTCCAACTCACGTCAAATAAACTCTATTTTCACCAAATTTCACAGTTAACTTCAAATACTATAACAAGTTTGTACCAGGCTCCGAAACCGAAATACGGGCCTGATAACAATGGTTTCAAATATTAATTCTTTGTTTTATTTCTTATATAATCCAGTAAAACAATTTCTTTCAAAAATTGATTTCTAAGGCTTGGGACCTCGGAATTCATTTCGGGCATACGCCCAAGTCCCATATTTTACTGCGGACCTCCAGGGATCGTCAGAACATGGATTCGGGTCCGTTTGCTCAAAATGTTGACCAAAGTCAACCACAATCAAATTTTAACTCTAGAATTTCTATTTCTCTTATTTTCACATAGAAGGCTTTCCGAATATAGGTCCGGACCACACACGCAAATCAAGGTGGGGTAAAAGGGAGGTTTTTAGGCCTCGAAACACGGAATGCACTTACAACACAAGTGATGACCTTTTGGGTCATCACAAAAACATAAAGACAATCATGAAATGCCAATACGCTAGCAAATGATAGTAATGTATAATAGCTATCATTTAGTTGTCAGATTTCAAAATATGTTAACAAATGATAATAACGTATAATAACATACAGATCCATACTAATGAGTATTCAATTGTCTAATTTATTTTATCCCAAATTGAATTCAAAATTAAACTAATTTTCTGTTACAAATATATTAAAAATAATTACTGTAATGACTCATTAATATAATAGTAAGAAAATGAATCTAGACATAGTTTTAGAAAATTTCTTTCTGAGATATCAAAAGTATTTTTCTATCAATCCCCCACATATCTCAAAAAGAATATTAAAAATAATAAAATAAAAAAATAATTTGATGGGCTTCACAAATGAGCATAATGCGTCGAATCTAGTGTCTCTTGGACTATGAACTAGACCTAGATAAAATAAGATTGAACTTACAGAACAATTGGTGAAGTCTAGAACTTCTATGAACCAAGAATTCTTTTGTAAGTGTAGTGTCTTATCTATTACATTATACCCGCACACACTTTGTTGTTTATCGCGGTTTTGCGCTGATAGGATATGCGCGCGCCTGGTTTTCATGAGTGCTCTAGAAATTTTGCCACAAATTTCATAGGAGCGGCCCCACTCCACATTCATATAGGTCCATCCATCAAGTATATTCTGCAGCACAATACACCACCTATCAAATTCTATGGATTATTAGATTAAGAGTTTAATAACTCAACCTTCCATTCCTTGCAGTTTTGCACTATATATACACACACATCATAGGAAGGGACATAATTTAATAGTTCACATTTGATCAACTAATGACTTGTTATTACCCATATGAACCTACTTCATGGGATCTCCAATAACATAGGTTGGGTTACCATTATTGTTGATATAACTCAAATTAGCAAAAGTCCTATTCCCCTCGATGTTTCAGATATTAATTTTCTTCCCAAAGGTTTAGTCAGAGGATCGGCCAAATTCACTTCTGACTTCACATAATCTATGGAAATAATTCCATCTCTCAGCAGCTGCTTTATCATATTATGTCTCAATCGGATATGTCTATGTTTTCCATTTAAGAATTTATTTTTGGCAATGGCTATTGCAGTTTGGCAATCACAATGCATCGACACAGAATGTGTCGGTTTAATTCCTAATGGAATACTCGCCAAAAGGTTCTTTAACCACTCGGCCTCATTACCTGCCAATTCCAATACCACAAACTCAGATTCCATGGTAAATCTAGATATTATTTTTTGTTTAGCTGATTTCCATTCCACAGCACCCCCACCGAGGGTGAACACATAACTACTAGTGGATTTTCTCTCATCTGAAGATCCAGTTAGCATCACTGTATCCTTCTAGTACAGTGGGAAATCCACTATATTTAATACCATAGTTCATGGTACCTCTCAAATACTTCATTACTCTTACTAATGCATTCCAATGATCATGACTCGGGTTTTGAGTATATCTACTCAATCTACACATAACATATGCAATATCAAGTCTAGTAAAATTCATCAAATGCATTAGACTACCGATAACTTGAGCATATTTATTTTGATCTATAGCATCTCCCTTATTCTTTTTTAATTAACTACTAGCATCATAAGGAGTGCTTACAGGTACCACACAAAATTATCAATTTTTTATGAATTCTTTCAACATAATGTTCTTGAGTCAACATTAAACTATTGTCATCTCTTATAATTTTCATGCCTAAAATAACACTAGTCTCTCCCATGTCTTTCATCTCAAAATTAAAAGACAAGAAAAATTTGGTTTTGTGTACCAAATCAAGGCTAGAACTAAAAATAAGCATATCATCCACATAAAGGAAAATAATCACACATGTACCATCTACATATTTATCTACTTCAATTGATGAAAAACCATCATTAATCAATACTTGATCAAATTTTTCATGCCACTGTTTAGGTGCTTGCTTTAGACCATATAAAGATTTTAGCAATTTACATACTTTGTTTTCTTGGTCAGACACTATACAACCCTCAGGTTGCTTCATGTAAATTTTCTCTTCCAAATCACCATTTAAAAATGCAGTTTTAACATCCATTTGGTGAATAAAAAGTTTATAAATAGAAGCCTAGGCAAGTAAAACACGAATCGAGGAAATTCTAGTTACAGGAGCATAAGTGTCAAAATAATCAATATTTTGCTTTTGGGTAAAACCTTTTGCAACAAGTCTAGCTTTGTATTTATCAATGGAACCATCTGGATTGAGTTTCTTCTTAAAAATCCATTTACAACCAATGGGTTTAGCTCCCGGAGGTAAATCAACTAAAATCCAAGTTTTATTTTGTAAAATTAAATTTAATTCTAATCAATAGCTTCTTTCCAAAATGAGGCATCAGATGAAGAAATAGCTTCAGAATATGTTAAAGGATAATTATCCACAAGATAAGTATAAAAATCATTACCAAAAGATTTTTCTTTCCTTGGTATTTTACTTCTTCTTAAATCCTCACTTTCAAAATTATTTTGAATAATTGGAACATGTGAAATATTATCACTTGGAATAATAGGAACATCATAAATTTTAAAGGAAAAATATTTTCAAAAAATACAGCATTTTTTGTTTCAATAATAGTATTGTTTTCAAGTACATCACTTTTGACTACTAAAAATATGTATACTGCACTGCTTTCAGCATACCCAATAAACTTACAATCAAATATTTTAGATCCTATTTTCCTTTTCTTAGGATCAGGAAACTTAACTTTAGCAAGGCACCACCACACTTTCAAATATTTCAAATTAGGTGGATACCTTTTCCACAACTCATAAGGAGTTTTACCCGTTTACTTATAAGGAATTCTATTTTGTAATGACAAGCAGATAAAATGGCTTCACCCCAAAGATTATCCGGAGCACCAGAACTAACAAGCATGCTATTCATCATTTCCTTTAAGGTCCTATTTTTTTTTTTCCGCTACACCATTAGATTGTGGAGAATATGGCGGAGTTATCTCGTGAATTATGCCTTCTTTCTCACAATAATCATTCAACAAAATAAATTCACCACCTCTATCGGATCTAACTCTTTTGATTTTCTTATCCAATTGATTTTCTACTTCAGATTTATAAATTAAAAACTTATCAAAAGCTTCATCTTTATTTCTCAATAAATAAACTTTTTTATATCTAGAAAAATCGTTTATAAAAGTAATATAATATTTTTTCCTCCTCTAGTCATAGTTTGTTTCAAGTCTCCTAGATCAGTATGAATTAAACTTAATAATTCAGGTTCTCTAAATACTGAAGCACATGATTTCTTAGTTTGTTTAGCTTCTACACAAACTTCACACTTATCAATATTCAAAAAATTAATATTTGAAATAAGACCTTCAGAATGCATTTTCTTAATATAAGATAAACTAACATGTCCTAATCTAGCATGCCATAAATTAAAAGAATCAATCAAGTAAGCAGAAGAACTAGCATTTTCATTCATAACATTGATTACAAACAGGCCATGGCTGTAATAACCCTTGCCAACAAAATTATTATTCTTGGTCAACACGACCTTATCAGATTCAAAATAAACCTTCACTCCCACTTTTCCTAATAATCCCACAGAGACCAAATTGGCTCGGATATTAGGAACATGCAACATGTCATTCAATGCCAAAGGTTTGCCAGATGTGAGTTTGAGAAGAACTTTGCATTTTCCAAGAACTTGAGTAGTTATTGAGTCACCAAGATAGACAACTTCTTCTCCCTTCTCAATTTGGGTATAAGACACAATGTCTTTTTTGTTAGCACATATGTGCCTAGTGGCACCAGAATCTAACACCCAATCTTTCACATTGACCACGAGGTTCACTTGGGAAACAACCGCAACAATTACATCATCCACTTTGGCTTCAGTCAGATTTACTTTAGCCTTAGTAGGATTGTCATTCCCAACCCTTTTTCGACATTGAGCAACATAGTGGCCAGATTTGCCACACACAAAGCAGTTGCCTTTTTTCCTTGAAGGTTTGATTGTTGTTTTTGTGTCTATAACCATTTCTTTCGTCATACCTGTTACTTGATTTTCTCTAACGGTTGTTATCCTCCACAAGGCTGCTTCTAGTTGCAATTTCTTTTCCTTTGTCAACAACAACGTGCTTGCGGTTAAAATTATCTCCACCAAAAATCGCAATTTCCAAAACAACGGAGAAATATTTGGCATAGATGATTGGTGGAACCGCAACATAAACAGTTGGTGCAGCAGGAGTAATAGCATCAACAACAACAATAGCAGTGTTATTCTCCATAATAACAACGTGAAATATCCTTAAGATTGTTGAAAAAATTGGATGATTATGGAGAATAAAAGGTTTAGCTTGAGGCATATCAAAGACACTGTCCTTAAGGATATTTCGCCCACACCGAGATGAATAATATTAGGCGTATCCCCCAGGATTCAACAAGCTCTTCTAGTATAACTTGGAGCATAAACAATAAAGATTTATGAGAAGAAAACTCAACACCAAAGAAAGAAGAAGAAAAGTTTTTTACTATTTTCACACAATTTTCAAAGTGACCACACAAAAGACTTATATATTCCAAAAACTGAAATACCCATCTGATAAAAGTCTAAGCCATAAAGGTTAATCAAAATGTTAACGCTGCTTTTCTGTTACAAATTTTTTTAAAATAATTACTATAATGACTCATTAATATAATAGTAAGAAAATGAATCTAGACATAGTTTTAGAAATTATTTTTTTGAGATATCAAAAGTATTTTCTATCAAAATTTGCGTAGAAAATATGATAGTCGAATTTTAACCCGTTGCCAAGGTATAGGTTAGCCACCCGGATAGAGAGGTTAGCGGCTTGGTCATTTTCTCATTATCAGTAGACAGTAACTGCTCATACTCGCAAATAAATTAAAGAATGTTGAGGCTTTGGTGCCAATTCTCATGTATGCATGTAGAAAATCAAAAAGTTTTTCGACAACAACAGTCTTACAAGGACTCAAAACCACAGAATTAATATATATATATATATATATATATATATATATATATATATTATATTATATTAAAAATCCATAGCGCAGCCTGTCTGATATGACAAATAGGTGAGTTGTGTCGGATTTTGAAAGATCGAAAATGACTCAAAAGAAAATCATAACTCAATCGATCTGTTCATGCATATCTATACGAATAAAAAAGCTAGTTGGTTAGAATGACAACTTTTTTTTCAAAACAAATGGTTAAACTAATGAACAAACATTTTATAATCTCAGTATACTGGCTGATTTAAATTTAATTAGCTATTGGATGATTACCGCAATAGAGTTGAGCGAAAGTCTGCATGCAATGGAAAAAGATGTTTAAAATATTAGTCAATAGGGGCCTCAATATCCATCAACGCATGGTGTTCTTCAACTCATCGTCACTCTAGACGGTGAAAAGTTAAGGCAATATTGAGTTACTGGAGAGAGAGAGAAAATTGTGAAAAAACGATCAATTATACTGTATTTGCCTTATGTGACACGTTATGTGATTATTTAGCTGATGTGTTTGTGTACGGGTAAAATGGGGGCAGAATTTTCCCCGATTCCCCGACGAGGAAACAAAAGAGAAGCACGGCTCGACACAATTACAAGTGAGGCTGAAGGACCCTTCGTATCAGAACCCGGGAGGGGTGAACGATGCATATGGGATCGGGCACGGTGAAATAACGGACCCAGACCAAGTAAGATTTCTGGATCATGGAAAAAGCGGAGAACGATTATGCATGATGAATAGGGAGCCATAATATTTTCTCTCAGCCGGATATTACAGCGCGAATCTTATCTAACATCACCTACGGATCGACATTTACCGGAAAAAGAGATTTTTTACCTTATTTAGACTTGTACTAGATGATGTTTGGCTTAAAGTATGTATATTTTTACATATATTGCCTCACATTGTGCTCATGTGTCATAGATTTCATATGTATAATATAATGATTTGTGCTAATTTATGGTATTTCTACGTGTAGGAATCATTCGGATGCGATTAGGGACGAAAGCGCGTGAATTGGAGCGAGAATGGGAAGAAAAGGAAAAAGTGCATATTTGAGGGCGCCACAGGCAACGTGGGACGCTACATGTGGTGCTCAAAACAGAATGCTAAAAAGTTGAGTGTCAGGGCCAACGTCCCACGCTGCCCTGTACGCTAGCTCAATACGTGAACATGTCCCATTTCGATCGGGACTCGATTATTTCGACTCCAAGACATCCCCAACTCATATAAAACCCAACCTAAACTTATTTTGAGGGATGGGGAGGACGTTTTTTAGAGGAAGTACAGAGCCTCCATGGAGGCCGGGTTTCATCTTTTCTTCCACCAAACATAGGAATTTTTATGTTTCTTTGTATGATTTATTGTTTGGCTACCATGTATGTGTGGCGCTAAACTTCACGTTCTAGGGTTGTTGTCCTTTCATGACTATTGTTATTCAAATATTGATTTCGCTTTCTTGATTTGTCATATTAGTTTATTTATTCAGTCTTGCACTTAATTATTTGATAGATTGATCACCAATTGAATATTATCTACGAATCTAGAATTGAACTCGAAAGTGAGAATTCTAGATTGCATATAGGACTGAGTAGAGCAAGTTCTTGAACCTAGGCATCGGGGAACGGATTCACGGTTAGAATAGACATATACCTAATTGCATTGGTTGTTGATTTACAGGAATTATAAATGAATTCTTGTTGATTCTAACTCCAAAGGCATATAGGCGTTAGGTTAGCTTGAATAGGCGAGTAAGAACCCGGCAGATTCTTATAAGCAATATTAACCTTGTTAACCAATAAATTAGATAAATTAGTTAGTTAATTCAATTGAAGAATACAATAGGTATGTTAGATAGTCATAACCCTAGATCATTTTCATCATATTGATAATATAAAAATCTGCTCTTCCTCTGTTTAAAGTTCATTAGTTATATTCTTTTTAGTTTAATTACTTTAGCATCACAACTTTTGGGTTTAATTCTTGTTTAGATAATTAGGATAGTCTAATTTAGTTAATAGTTAATCACAAGTCCTCATGGGTTCGACATCCGACTTTCAGTCACTTTATTACTTGACGATCGCGTATACTTGCGTGTGCATTTGGCCGCAACAACTTTTTGGAGCCATTGCCGGGGACTTAGAAATTAGCTATTTTTCTAGATTAGACATTTAATATTTTTATCTATTCATGTTTTTTTAGTTTAGTTAGTATTTTTATTTATTTTAACGTGGCATCTTGGAATGAAAATTATTCGAATGATGGTTATTCTTATTTTGATGATCCTTGTCCATATTGTGGAGGACCACACTGGTAAAGAAATTGTTAGAATGTTTCCGGAAGCGAGTTGTGCGCACAATATCAATCCTTTGAATGGAATATTTGTAATATGTGTGGTGGTCAAGATGACCATTGAGATGGTTGTCCTAATTCTTTTCGTCCTTCTCTGAGCCCTTATTATGATCTTTCTAACAGTGTTTATGAGTTTGATAGTGACAATGAAGTACAAGATATGGAATCTGATGCATATATTAGGGATATTTTAAGGCAAGTAGCAGAGCAACATGATGAACTCAAAAAAGATACGAAAAGAATGAGGGCAACAATCACAAGAATGAAGGCCAATATGGAAGAATTGAATGAAGGGGGCGAGTACCAGCAAGAGGAAAATTTTGAAAAAGAGGAGATTTTGAGTCAAACTTGGCTAATGGAACAAGCTGAATGATTAGAAATATATGAGGCTCAACGTGACAAAATTACATATGGGATGAAAGGCTTAAGAGAAGGAAGAGATGAACTGGGACAAGGGATCGATAAATTTGGCACTATTATTCACGACTTAGAGGCTCAATTGAATGTAAAGGTTGATGCATCTAATGCCCAACAAAATAGTAATGAGTTGTATGAAGATGAAAAGGAGTTTATACGCCAAATTGAGGAGCTAAAAGTGGAGAGCCAATCATTCAAGCATATGTTTGTTGATGATGCCCATGTTGAGAAGAGTACACTAGAGCCATGCGAGGAAACAGATAATGTTATATTTGAAGCGCCTAGTGCATGTAAATATGAGGATGTAAAGAGTAATACAATTCTAGAGTTAGGGCGTATTGGTCCTCATTGCATAGATTTTTCAACATTGTGTTTGGATGATGATATAGAAATTGAGTCATTCGAGCATTTGGAGGAGCCAACGGACAAGGAACAAGGTGCTTACATTCTTGAATTCGCCGTGCCAAAGAAAGAAAATTACATACCTCATCTGAAGGCCAAGAGTGTAGTATGCGATAGTGGTTACTTGGCCCAATTAAATTTGTCTCGTCGTCCCGGGAGCATAACAGAAAACTTGAAAACAAATTAGGGGCTCAATTCATAAGTTCGAGATGGAGTCAAAAGTGGTTCACTTCGTGCCGCGACGTTAAATTAGGCGCTTGTTGGGAGGCAACCCAGCTTTACTGCTTTCTTTTATTTTTGATTTTTTTTTTCTTATTGTATTATTTTTATAGTGTTGTTTTATTTTTTTAGGATTTTGAGCATACGGGGCAAACCCATAGGAAGTGTGCAAAAGTGAGCCATGTGGTTGCAACTAAGTGTGGGGTTCCCGCACAAAGGATCATATTTGGGAGAAGTCTGAGTATCCCGTCAGCTGCTAATGCTTCGACCTTTGGCCTACCAGGTAGTCTATTTTACCCTCTTATTATTTACAGTGTACATTGAGGACATTGCACAATTTTAAGTGTAGGGCAAGGAGATTGTTTGGATGATTTTCCGTGCTATCCTAAGTTAGTTATAGTATTCTTTCTTAATGTAGTAGTTTTTATATAAAGAAAAAAATGAAAATTTGGACTTTTCCCGATGATAGATCTCTTAGACAGTTTTCTTGGAGGATTAAAATCTAACAAAAAATACAAAAAAATTAGAAAATAGAAAAATACAAAAATATGTCCTTTAATTTTTTTTATGTAGTAATAATCCCCATGGTTTTTCTTTGTGCCTCGGTTATTTTCCATGGGATGTATTTTGAACCGGGTAGTAAGTTTCTATTTTTAGAGTAGATTAGGAATTTAGGGAATAAAAGGAGGAAGAATGATGAACCTAGGCGCCCTTGACTTGTTTGATAGTAGCATATTTAGGCTTTGGCATGTGTAGTATCTTCCCTATAATTTGAAATTATTGACGATTCCTTGCATAGTTGGATAGCATGTCTTGTGAAGCCTGTGTCTCATTTTCTTGACTTGTGTTCACTTTGTGCTTATTGCTTAATATCTCGTGGCTTCGTGAATACTTGCATTATTTGAGAGTTGGAATGGGACCATCCTTAGCAAGTCATGTGCTATATGTGGTGAGGTTTTTATGTAGTCCATGTTTTTGTACTTATGTCTAGAACTTGCCCGATATATGAGTTGAAGCAAAATTTTAGGTGATGCTCGGTTTGAGAAATGATTTTAGGCTTTCTTTAATTTTTTTGAGCTTATTTCTTACCATAAATAAAATTTAACCCTAGTTACCCCTTTTGAGCCTATAGACTTTTATTTGGCACCCACATTACGAGCCTATACCCTTTTATTTTTAATTGACATTATTTTGATCCTTTTACCTCTTAAAGCACTTTCATTGTGAAATGAGCGCTAGAAGAAGTAAGAAAGGACTAAGTGGGGGATGACTTTTGAGTGGAACCAATGAAAGGAAGAAATGTGTAATTGTTTTGTAAAATAATATACCACTAGCAGAAATTGAAAAAAAATAGTTGGATAAAAAGGAAGGAAAAATAGAGATGAATAAACTTATTCTTGCTAGTGGGTATGAATTAAAGTAGTGCTTAAAGAAATAGGGAATATATTTGGGGGTAATATTATTTGTGAAATTGAAGTAGATTGAAGAATTTGCGCTTAAGTTATTTGGTGAGGTGTTAAAGTGCTTAGGAGAGTGAACCGTTGTTTCTATATATATATATATCCTATCCGTCCCTTAGACCACATTACAACTATGAAAAAGTCCTAATTGATTTTAGATCGAGCGAGCCTTCATTAGTAGAGATTTACATTAAGGGCAAGCTTATGGTACCAATTACATGCATGTGATTTCTTTTGTGAGAATGAGCGATTTTCTTTGATATATGTGAGCATGAGATTCGAATGTGTGGATTGATCTTACTCTCTTTGCTTTTGTTGTGAGGGCACATGGTTTCACGAGGGATAGGTAACGTTGTTAGACTTCTCTACGACGTTGGTTGTTCAATCCTGAGTGCATTGTGACATTGAGTCGATTTTTTAGGCTAGGATTGTTGTGAGCATATTGTCTTTGTTTGAATATTTTTGAAGAATGGCATAAGCAAAGGGAAGTTTATGTGATTGCATATGCTAGAGTTTAATTATTGCTATCAACCATGGTCATTGGTGTAGAGTGCTCAAAGATAGAGTTATTTGTTGGTTGACTCGAGGACGAGCAACGTTTAAGTGTGGGGTGTTGATGTTTGGCTTAAAGTATGCATATTTTTACATCTATTGCCTCACATTGTGCTCATATCTCGTAGATTTCAGATGTATAATATAGTGGTTTATGCTAATTTGTGGTATTTCTATGTGTTGGAATCATTCAGATTCAATTTGGACGAAAGCTCACAAACTGGAGGAAAAAATGGGAAGAAAAGGCAAAAGTGCACATTTGAGGGCCGCAAGCAGCGTGAGGCGCTACCTGTGGAGCTCAAAATAGAATGCAAAAAAGTTCTACGCCATGGCCAGTGCCCCACACTGCCCTGGACGCTCAAAACGTGAACATGTCCTATTTCGATCGGGACTCAATTATTCTACGCCAAGACATCCCCAACTCATATAAAAGCCAACCTAAACCTATTTTGAGGGATGGAGAGGATGATTTTTAGAGGAAAATACAAGCACAGAGCCGCGAGGCTGGGTTTCATCTTTTCTTACACCAAACATAGTAAGTTTTCTATTTTTTGTATGATTTGTTGTTTGGCTACCATGTCTATGTGGAGATAAACTTCACGTTCTAGGGTTGTGATTCTTTCATGAATATTGTTATTTGGATATTGATTTTGCTTTCTTTATTTGTCATATTTGTTTATTTATTCAATCTTGCACTTAATTATTTGATTGCTTGATCACGAATTGAATACTATCTACGAATCTAGAATTGTCTTTGTTTGAATATTTTTGAAGAATGGCATAAGCAAAGGGAAGTTTATGTGATTGCATATGCTAGAGTTTAATTGTTTCTATCAACCATGGTCATTGGTGTAGAGTGCTCAAAGATAGAGTTATTTGTTGGTTGACTCGAGGACGAGCAACGTTTAAGTGTGGGGTGTTAATGTTTGGCTTAAAGTATGCATATTTTTACATCTAAAGGGAATATTCAAACGTTTAAATGTTTGGCTTAAAGTTTAAAGGGGCGCACATTGGAGGGAATAAACAGGCTAAAATGTGGAAAAAAATTGAATAAAAAGGGTTTAACATTGGGCTTTAAAGGGAACAGACCTAAGAGAAGAGTGGGGAGGAGCTGAGGAGATTAGGAAGAAAACTTTCTGAGAGAGATACCAACCTAAGAGAAGGGAGACAGACCTAAGAGAGGGAGATATAGAGCTGAATTCATATACATAGAGATATTCTGCATTTTTATTCACTGCCTCCCTGATTTTGAGTCAATTTCATCGAAAGTTGATTGAATCTGGTTTGTTGTTCGATCAAAACTGATTTCTGGGTTGTTGTATATTATTTCCTGAGTTTGAAATTGGTTTGCTGGTCACCTGTTGCTACTGAATTCTACTTCACTGTTGTTACCGCTGAAATCCTCACCCTTTCGTTTCATCTTTACTTCCAGGTATTTATCAATTCCATGGACACCACTTAAAGGTAGTTTGAAGGTTGGTTCTGAAATGTGAACAAATTGGATGATGGTTGCTATTGAATTCTCACTTCTGTTTCTTTCCATTTCATGCATAATGTATATCATTTAGTTCAGAGATAGCTTGGTCGAGGTATATTTATGGTTGAATAGAGTATGAATAGGTTTGTAATCACATTATTGTTGGGTGCACTTGCTAAGTTCTTTGTTCTAGAATTATCTTTGGTTTGAAACATAGAACAAGTTATGGCTTAGTTACTTGGATGTCATGGGGTTTGAATTGGTGTATATGTATAAAGGGGACTTTCAAGGACATTCATAATAGTTGTTGACTGATTGTTTCATAATTTGTGTAATTATTCGATGGCATGAAATTCTAGTACATTTTATGGAGCTTAGATCTTTGAATCTGATAACTTCTCTGTTTCCCAAGATTATGGTTTGGGTTTGTTGCTGTCTTATTTTGTTCATAAAAGTTCAAAGAGTTTGTGGGGAATCTGGAAATTACAGTTGTTAACGAGCGGATTGTTTGGGGTTTTAAGTGAGAATAAGGTTTGGTTTTGCTGAAATTTGTGAGAAATTAGATTAATAACTTTCACAACAGACTTTCTCCTCTAATCCGAGGCTCCTGCTTTCGTGCCTCTCCGAAATTTGATCTGCATTTGATGGCACGACTCAAAAGTTAGAATATCCAAACTCAAGCATTCATTTTATGACTTAGTATGCAGCAAAACAGTGGTAGAACAATTACTTTGACCATCTGTGCCTTTTGATTTATGTCTCACATCTTGGAGGGGAATCCTAAAAATGTAGTTGACAAGTAATCTATTAGCATTAACTACATGTGCTCATCATTCTCGCACTTTTAAAGAAAATATGCAACCAGTCACAAACGGCTCCTAATAGGAACTGTTAACTGCACCTATTTGCTGTATAATTGATGTTCAGAACTCATCCTTCCTAAGAATAACTATCAAGAATAATGAACACTTGTGATTGTGTACATATTCGCGTGAAATAATTACGATTCTTTATGGATAAATCGAGGTGTGCCGTGCCAAATAAAATCTCAAAATGCATGGCCCTCATTTAATTGATCCTGAATATCTAAATCCTTAGAAATCGAGGCGTGCCATTTAGTCGAATTTTCATGGCCCTCGCAAAGTTGAAAGCGTGTAGTTGCTTTAGGCACATTATTTTAATAATATTACCTTCCTAAATTCGGGTGCGCATTTATGTGACCCAAATCCAAATCTTAACAATGTTAGATAATATATGTTGCGGACCATGGGTGCATTTATGTGACGTGGTTCAAGACGTATTTTTGATAACGTTGAATTTTTCTTAAAATTAATTGAACAAAAGCGGTTAAAAAGTTAAAATTGCACCATAGGTTGAAACATGTACTAAATTCAGATAATTAAGCCAAATATAACAGTTGAGCGACCGTGCTAGAACCACGGAACTCGGGAGTGCCTAACACCTTCTCCCGGGTTAACAGAATTCCTTACCCGGATTTCTGGTTCGCGGACTGTAATACAGAGTCAATCTTTTACTCAATTTGGGATTTGAACCGGTGACTTGGGATACCATAAATTATCTCAAGTGGCGACTCTGAATCTTTAAATAAAATAATCCTGTTTCGATTGTCCTTTAATTGGAAAAACTCCCTTATACACCCTTTACGGGGGTGTAGGTAAAAAGGAGGTGTGACAGCTCTGGCGACTCTGCTGGGGAATGAACCCAGAATCTCTGGTTCAAGAATTCGAGCTTAGGATAATTGTTATATTTGGCTTTATTTATTATCTGGTCTTATTTATATGTTTGGGCCTAATGTGCTAAAAGTTGCTTTTTACCACTTTGATATTATCTGAACTGTATATAAATTGTTACGAAACCCCTCTCTTCTCTCTCCCGAGGAGTGCACGCTGGTCGTGACTTCTTTCTGTTAGAGTCCTATTCCAAATAGAACGAGGTTTGGACAAGTTGCAAAGTCGGATGATCTGTTGGTTACCAGTACGCATCCCCCCTCGGCTCGAGTTGTCCACTCGGATAAGCCAGGTCTAGAACAAATAAACCCAGGTTTTTAACCTAGTATAACAAGACCTCATGTTGGATCCCTAGTAGGAACGTTTGTCTACATCACGTGCATTTTGACTTTGGAGACTCAACACAGGGTTTGGGTCTGTCTAGGACAGGTGTACAAAAAAATGAAAAGACCATCCTGATGCATCTTACTTGCTACTTGTGCATTTATTTGCTTCGGATTTGCATGTTGACCGGCTTTTAAATAAAAGGAAAGAGTTTGGAAAAGAAATAGCAATGTAAGGGCTAAGGGAGGTAATTACCTGTTTTGAAAACCTATATATACCGAAACTCTGCCGAAATTTTGAAAAAAATAAATAAATAAAAAGAGAATTTTTATTGTTTTCAAAAAAAAATTGGTTTTTGTGTTGTCAAAATTGCTCGAACTACGCCAGTTTGATTCTCACAGGGTGTGAGATACGTAGGCAACCCTCAT
Source organism: Nicotiana sylvestris (assembly GCF_000393655.2). Lineage (NCBI taxonomy): Eukaryota > Viridiplantae > Streptophyta > Magnoliopsida > Solanales > Solanaceae > Nicotiana > Nicotiana sylvestris. The sequence continues at coordinate 199,715,909 of NC_091064.1, read as the reverse complement.
CGGGTCCAACTTCCTTTTCGCAAAAATAGTCAAAAGAACAAAATTTTACTATTATTTGAAAAATAGTTAGGGTGATGCCATTTTTGTCAAAAATAGCCGAATGTCCTTAAAAAGGGCACTGAAAGGCTGTTTTTGCAAGAACAGCCACCTGTGGTCATTTTTTTTTCTTCTCAAGGTTTTCACCAGTGAGCCAACACAGCCTTAAAATCTTCATTCTCGAAGTGCTGAAAGGCCGTATTTGCGAAACCGGGTTTTTATTTTATTTTTGAAAAAATGTGTGTTAATTTTATTTTGAGTCAAATAAGTCTTAAATTTTGCCTAAACACCCCAATAAACATGTAGAATGAGCACGAGTCAGAATTTGTCGGTAACAGTTATGAACAAAATCTCTTTGGAGTTGCGTATGTGGTGGAAAGATCTGGGCAGGTCAGAGCAAGATAAGGTCAATCTGCATTTGGGGGGTCTCACTGGGTTATTAAAAATCAGACCTAGAGGAGACATCATAAAGGCTTTGGTTACGTTCTGGGACCCGGCCCATAACGTATTTCACTTCTCGAATTTTGAACTCACCCCAACCTTGGAAGAGATAACAGGTTATATGAAAAGTACTGCAGGTTTGAGGCATAAGTATCTGATCGCTCCAAGGGCCGTTAACTCTCACAAATTCATGGATTTGCTAAAGATAAGCAAGGTAATCCCATATTCCGAGTTGGAAGGGGGGTTTTCCACTCTACGTTTTATATACCAGAAGTACGGGCATGTAGGAGGAATCAATGATCCGGAAAGCGGGGTTTGCAGTAAAGGGAACCGAACAAAATGGGGCGAGCATAGGCGTTTCGCTTTCATGGTAGCATTCTTAGGCCTTGTGGTGTTTCCCCAAAAAGACGAGAATATCGATTTGCAGGTGGCTGGAGTCGTCAAGGTCCTGGTTACCAATGCCAAGAGCACTCTCGCCCCTATGATAGTGTCTGAGATATACCGAGCTCTCACAGCTTGTAAAGCTGGGGCAGACTTCTTCGAGGGATGAAATTTGCTATTACAAATGTGGATGACCGAGAACTTGTGCCACCACCCTTAGTATATGAGTTATGGATCCTAATGGGTCTTCGAGATATTCAGTCTTACGCTCCCTACCGAGTGATGAGACAATTAGGAAGGTGTCAGGTGATGCATCCAGATGAATATCTCAGTGTCTACGCGGTTGAGATTAGCTCCGACGGCCAATTTCACGAAGAAACAGTTCGTTCTATTTGGAACGAGTGCCAGTATTTGACGGCAAGCACCTGAAAGCGGAACCTATCTAAAGGCGAGGTCTCACCCGCCTACCTTGCCTGGTATAGAAAGAAGAACACTGTAAGGGCCAAATCAGAAAGACCGGCCAAAAAACCGCACATTCAGGAATTCGTCGAGGCATCGCAAGAACCGTGGGCTTGGTTGGCCAAAGAAAACGAGTACAGGGCCACAATAGGAAAACTGGAAAAGCAAGTCAAATACCTTCAATTCGAGAATGGCTTACAAGCAGCGGCGGATGAGGGTGAAAAGAAAAGGCTATCCAAAGAAAATGAGGCCCTTCGAGCTCAAATTCAGAAACTGAAAGTAGCGGCAGAAAATCCAGTCCGGAGTAACAGAGATGAAAGGCTCATAGCTAACCTAAGGCAGAAAGTGAGTAACTATAGTTTCTATTTGAACAAAGCAGAAAGTGAATTGTCCAGGGCTCAAAAACAATTGGCTAAAAATGCAGATGAACGGGTATGCCTGGTTAAGTAGTTAAGAAAAAGGTACGACGATGAGGTCGCGGGGTTGAAGAAAAAGGTCATCGCCGCGGAAAACAAAATGATCAAGCAGGCAAAAGACTTCAAAGTTGAAAGGGAACATTGTTATACGACATTGGCGCAATTAGAAATAGACTTGTAATAACTTCAGGAACAAAATTATGCAGCCAAGCAAACTTTGGAAGTCAGGGCCCAGCAGATTGGGCGTTTGTTACAAGAAAAGGGTGTCATAAGAGAGAGAATTAGAAATATCGCAGACTACATCGTTATGAAGTGCCACATTTGTGAGGATATGACTCACACTACATTCTTTGCAGCGGTGATGACCTTTAATAAACAAATAATGAGCAACTTGGACCGACTTCAAAGGGATCTTGCACATAGGTCCGCGACGAGACCGAATGATGTCCTGCGAGCACCAGGAGCATTAATATACTCATGATTTTCCATTTGAGTCGGTATTTCCTTTTCTGTCGGAGTCAGTAAGTCATGTTGGGTTTATATTTTCTTTCTGTTAGTCTGTATTTCTTTAAAGTATGATAGCTTAATTTTGGAGTCTGTATTTTGTCTTTTGCATCAGAGTCTGTTAATCTTTTTGAATTTGTTAGTATTGAGTCTTTGTGATCGAAGTATCTGTTTTTATAAAAGCTGAAAATCCCAAAAATGTTTTATTTACTTTCACACTTATCTGACAGAACTACGCACGGTCTAATTCATGCGGGGACATGATACGTAGGCAATATCTATAGGATTCGACCACCACTAAAAAGGAAAAAGGGAAATAAAGAAGGATAGAATAAAAGAAGCTTAAAAGAAGGGGCACAATTATGAGAGGCCGGAATAACGCACGCAACCAAAGAAAATACATGATAGAAAATGGTTAATTGTCTAGGTGCATTGCATCCCAACGTGTAATTGCATATGTGTTAAACTCTAAGAACTAACAAGTTTGTTGTTTTCCATAGAATTTGAGCAGTTAGTTTATCTAGAGGATACTGGCACATTATCATTACCAAACCAGATCGAAAGGACCAATACTAGAAATCATGTCTATCCCAGAAGCTGACACTAGTGTTGAGGTGGAGGAGTTGGATGTCAATAAAATAAAGGAGGAGATGCTCAAACTTAAGCAACAGATGGCCGAAATATACCAGGCCTGGTCCAAAAGGCAATCACCCCCGTCTTACCCGGCTAACCCGACTTTTACCCCACCATTAGCTCAGTCTTAGGATCATCCTACCATTGATCCAGGTTTTCCCATTTTCCAACATTACCATGGCACTACTTCTCATATGCCACAAGCTCCACCACCAAAATCAATTCCATACTCCCCTCCGCCAGTCACCCCTATCTTTGTGGCATCTCCACCAGCTGCACTCCATATATCCTCGTGTGAACCTATGTTCCAAGCTTAGGACAACCAGTATTATCCCCCGGATCCTACCCTCAAAGTTCCCGAAACCTACCCCTATGATCCACGCTCTGATCTCCCGAGAGAAGCTGAGAGACAAGCCAAAAATCCCGAACATGAAGAGATGTTCAGAAAAATGAAAAGCATAGAACAATCCTTTAGGGATATGAGAGGTCTAGGAGGTCAGGTAAGTGTGGCTTACAAAGACATGTGTTTATTCCCAAATGTGCAACTACCGGCAGGGTTCAAAATGCCCAAATTCGACTTGTACAACGGACACGGTGATCCGGTGGCTCATTTGAGAGGTTTTTGCAGTAAGATGAGGGGAGCCGGAGGAAAGGATGAATTGCTAATGGCTTACTTCAGTCAGATCTTGAGTAAATCAACATTGGAGTGGTACACCCGCCAAGATCACGGAAGATGGTACACATGGGATGATCTGGCACAAGCATTCGCTTGTCACTTTCAGTATAATCTTGAGATCATTCCGGACTGACTATCTTTGACTAAACTAGAGAAGAAACACAGTGAAAGCTTTAGAGAGTATGGTTTCCAGTGGAGGGAGCAAGCAGCAAGGGTAGATCCCCCAATGAAAGAAAGCGAGATGGTTAATTACTTTTTGCAAGCTTTGGACCCGACTTACTTTGGTCATTTGGTGTCCGCAATTGGCAAGTATTTTAATGAGGTTGTAAAAATGGGAGGCATGGTCGGGGAGGGGCTTAAGTCCAACAAAATCATGAGTTATTCAGCAATCAAGGCAACCACCCAGGCCATTCAAAACGGCACTGAGGATGTGCTTGGGAAAAAGAAGAAAGAAGATGTCGCGACAGTTGAGTCCAGAACCTGGTTAGGATCTAAAGTCCCATCACCCTACTATAACCAACCCCGACCCAACCACCAAAATTACCCCCATGCTCCATATAGCCCTCCACAGCATTACTACCCACCGCCAGATCCCCATTTTTCTGTCCATCATGCACAAACCTATACCCAAACCCCGGCACACGCACAATGGCGTGCGCCGGCTCCACAAAATCCATACCCAGCTCCACAAAACACATATCCACCCCCCAAGAGCCTACAGAAAACACAGAAATCCCCCCGGAATGGGTTTCTGACCAAACCAAGCCTTCAAGAATGAGAGGTTACAGAAGCAAAAGACTTTCACTGAGGGAGTTATATACCAGTCTTTTCTACAGGTTGAGGCAGTTGGGCATGCTGAATCCAATTGAGCCTAAAATGCCAAATCCCCCTCCTAGAAATCTTGACCACTCGGTGAGTTGTGAGTGTTGTTCAGGAGCCCTGGGGCATGATACAGAGAAGTGTTGGAAACTGAAAACAGTTGTGCAAGAGCTTATTGATACTCATCGGATCGAGGTTCAGGCCCTAGAAGCACCAAATATCAATCAGAATCCACTGTTAGCTTACTATGAGACCCATATGATTGAGTTGATACACAAAAGAGGGGATCCTAGGAAGCCCTCGCAGACGGTAATGATGATCCGTTCCAGCGAAACCAGCTCAAAGGAAAAGGTAACTAGTGGGAAATCAATGGTCCAATTGAAAGGGGTAGTCGATAAGCTCGTTGTGGTAGCCGGGAGAGGGTCGTCAAGCATTGTTGCAGTGAAACCAGAGAAAGCTAAAGTGGTAGTGTCAGGGGTTGCAAGTAAACCTGTTGTGGTCGTGAAGGGTGCTCGCACAGAGCCTGTTATTATAAAACCAGTAACTCAGCTTCCAGTGATCAACAACAAGGTTGTTCCTTGGAATTATGAACGAGTGACAGTGATTTACAAAGGTAAAGAAATCAAAGAAGAAGTTTGTGAAGCACAAGGTTTGACTCGCTTAGGAAGGTGCTTTACTCCCGAGGAGTTAAGAAGAACTAAAGATAATCCAACACCGGTAAAGAAAGTTGTAACTAAAGAAGAGGCATATGAATTTTTGAGGAAAATGAAAGTGCATGACTATTCTGTTGTAGAACAATTGAGGAAAACGCCCGCTCAGATATCATTGCTCTCATTGCTAATCCATTCAGATGAGCATTGTCAGTCGCTGATGAAAATCTTGAATGAGGCCCATGTCCCCGACAAGATCTCGGTAAACCATCTGGAAAAGATAGCCAACAATATTTTTGAAGTAAACAGAGTCACTTTTTCCGATGATGAATTGCCCGTAGAGGGTACTGAGCACAACAAAGCCCTTTACTTGATAGTAAAATGCGAGGATTCCGTGGTTACCCGGGTATTGGTTGACAATGGTTCAAGTGAGAACATTTGTCCTCTCTCCACTCTAAGCAAGCTGAAAGTAGAAGATGAGAGGATCCATAAGAACAGTATCTGTGTGCGAGGATTTGACGGCGGAGGCAAAGACTCAGTCGGGGACATAATGTTGGAGCTGACTATAGGTCCAGTAGAATTCACAATGGAATTCCAAGTGCTGGATATAGTTGTTTCCTACAATTTGCTATTAGGGCGACCATGGATCCATGCCGCTAAAGCAGTACCATCAACACTCCATCAGATGGTCAAGTTTGAATAAGACAGACAGGAAATAGTTGTGCACGGCAAAGATAATTTGTGTGCTTACAGCAACACCATTGTGTCATTCATTGAAGTGGAAGATGATAAGGGACCATGGGTCTACCAAGTTTCGGACGCAATGTCAGTCGAAAAAGTTCCAAAAGGGAAGTGTATCCCAAATCCGAAGATAACTGCCGCATCAGTCATGGTAGTGTATGAAATATTGAAGAATGGTTTTGTACCAGGAAAGGGTTTGGGATCAGCTCTGCAAGGCATCATACAGCCCGTGTCTCTTCCTGAAAACTTGGGAACATTTGATCTAGTATTGAAGCCCACAGCTGCAGACATAAAAAGAGCCAGGAAATTGAAACAGAGGGCATGGGTCCTTCCAAAGCCGGTCCCACGTCTTTCCAGATCATTTGTCAAGTCCGGTACGAGGAGTCGCCCAGTGACAGCAATTCCCAGTTCTGTGATTGATCCGGACAAGGAGTTAATTGAAAGATTTGAGAAGTTGTTCGACAGTGTGAACATGGTGGAAATTGGAGAAGGTTCTAGCAACGCGGAAGTGCAATTTGTCGGGCCAACAACAAAGCTTAATAATTGGAAGGCTACTCCTCTCCCTACTCGGAAGGAGTCTTGGTAGTTTGCTTTGATTTTCCTTTAAGTTTGTACGGATTATTCCAGGGTTGTAATCCAGATTTCATTTTTTCAGTCTGTTTGAGTGTGCAAACCTTGTTATCTTTTATCATTCAATAAAATACAATTTCCCTTTCTTCATCATTCTTGATGGTTTTCCTTTTTGTTTTGTTTTCTTTTCTATACAGTTCTTTTTACGCTGGTTCTAATGACATGGAATGCATAAGGAATCCTCAGTCCAGTCTTAAAAATCAATCTGATTCCGAAATATTAGTTCAAGAAGTAGATTGTGATTACGAATCAGAATACGATGATGAGGATGAAGTCTTCGAAGAGATTAGTAAGGAGTTAATTCACTTCGAAGAAAAACCCAAACCCAACCTGAATGACACAGAAGCCGTCAATTTAGGGGACACAAACAATGTTCGAGAGACTAAAATAAGTGTCCACCTCGAGCCAAAAATCCGGGAGGAGTTAATCAAAACACTCATCGAGTACAAAGATATTTTTGCGTGGTCATATGATGACATGCCGGGTTTAAGAACTGATTTAATGGTCCACAGATTGCCCACTGATCCAGCATTCCCTCCCGTCAAGCAAAAGTTGAGGAAATTCAAAACTGATATGAGTGTGAAGATTAAAGAAGAATTTACCAAGCAGTTGGATGCAAAGGTTATTCGGGTAACTCGATATCCTGTTTGGTTGGCTAATGTCGTGCATGTACCGAAGAAGGACGGCAAGATCAGAGTATGCATCGATTACCGCAATCTCAACAAAGTAAGTCCAAAGGATAACTTCCCACTGCCCAATATCCATATTTTGATCGATAATTGTGCCAAGCGTGAGATTGGATCTTTTGTGGATTGCTATGCCGGGTATCATCAGATTCTGATGGATGAAGAATATGCAGAAAAGACGGCATTCATCACGCCATGGGGAACTTATTACTACCGGGTAATGCCATTTGGTTTGAAGAATGCTGGGGCAAATTATATGAGGGAAATGATTATTGTGTTTCATGATATGATACACAAGGAGATTGATGTATATGTAGATGATGTGATCATAAAATCAAAGCATCAGGCCGACCATGTCGGGGATTTGAGGAAATTCTTCCAGAGGTTTCGCAGGTACAACCTCAAGCTGAACCCCGCCAAGTGTGCATTTGGTGTTCCATCCGGAAAACTGTTGGGATTCATAGTCAGCCGGTGAGGCATCGAGTTGGACTCATCAAAGATCAAGGCCATACAAGAATTGCCCCCTCCGAGGAATAAGACTGAAGTGATGAGTCTGTTAGGAAGGTTGACCTATATCAGCAGATTTATTGCTCAGCTCACGACAACTTGTGAACCTATTTTCAAGTTGCTGAAGAAGGACGTTGTGGTCAAGTGGACTGATGAGTGTCAAGAATCATTCAATGAGATAAAGGCATACTTGTCTAACCCGCCTGTGCTGGTACCACCAGAACCAGGGAGACCTTTGATTCTTTACTTGACTGTCCTGGAAAATTCATTTGGATGTGTACTGGGGCAGCATGATGTCACCGGCAGGAAAGAACAGGCCATCTACTATCTTAGCAAGAAGTTCACGACTTATGAGGTTAAGTACACTCACCTGGAAAGGACATGTTGCGCCCTAACTTGGGTGGCACAGAAATTGAAACATTATTTGTCATCCTACACTACTTACCTCATTTCACGCTTGGATCCATTGAAGTATATCTTTCAAAAGCCTATGCCGACAGGAAGACTTGCGAAGTGGCAGATTTTGCTCATAGAGTTTGAACATAATCTATGTGACTTATACTGCGATGAAAGCCCAAGCATTGGCCGATCATTTGGCCGAGAATCCGGTTGATGATGAGTACGAGCCATTGAAAACTTACTTTCTCGATGAAGAGGTGATGCATATCGATGAACTGGAGCAAATTGAAAAACCAGGCTGGAAACTTTTCTTTGATGGGGCGGCTAATATGAAAGGAGTCGGAATAGGAGTTGTGCTTATTTCTGAAACAGGGCATCACTATCTTGTCACGGCTCAACTTCGTTTTTATTGTACCAACAATATGGCTAAGTACGAGGCATGCATTTTGGGTTTGAGGCTAGCTGCAGACATGGATGTCCAGGAAGTTTTGGTCTTGGGAGACTCGAATCTTCTAGTACATCAAATTCAAGGAGAATGGGAAACACGAGATTTGAAGCTCATATCATACCGACAATGTTTGCATGATCTTTGTCAACGATTTCGATCAGTGGAGTTTAGGCATATTCCTAGGGTCCATAATGAGGTCGCCGATGCTTTAGCTACCCTAGCGTCAATGTTGATCCATCCGAACAAAGCCTATGTCGATCCTTTGCACATTCAAGTACGAGATCAGCATGCTTACTACAACATGATTGAAGAAGAACTTGATGGAAAACCGTGGTTTCATGATATCAAGGAGTACATCAGAATGGGGATATATCCAGTGCAAGCCACAGGGGATCAGAAGAGAACAATTCGATGGTTGGCGAGTGGATTCTTCTTAAGTGGAGGAGTTTTGTATAAAAGGACATCAGACCATGGATTATTAAGATGCATAGATGCTAGACAAGCTACGGCTGTCATGTCCGAGGTACATTTAGGAGTTTGCGGACCACATATGAGCAGGTATGTGCTGGCAAAGAAAATTCTCCGAGCAGGTTATTATTGGCTCACCATGGAGCGAGATTGTATCAGTTTTGTGCGCAAATGTCATCAATGCCAGATACATAGAGATTTGATTCATTCTCCACCATCGGAATTGCACACGATGTCGTCACCATAGCCCTTAGTTGCTTGGGGCATGGATATCATTGGACCAATTGAGCCAGCAGCATCCAACGGGCATAGATTCATTCTGGTAGCCATTGATTATTTTGCCAAGTGGGTTGAGGCCAAAACTTTCAAATCAGTGACCAAGAAAGCAGTGGTCGATTTTGTTCACTCAAATATCATTTGTCGATTCGGAATCCCAAAGGTGATCATCACGGATAATGGTGCTAATCTTAACAGTAAATTGATGGAAGAGGTATGCCAACAGTTTAAGATTACACATCGTAATTCTACCCCATATCGTCCCAAGGCAAATGAAGCAGTTGAGGCAACCAACAAAAACATAAAGAAGATACTTCGGAAAATGGTAGAAAGTTCCAGGCAATGGCATGAAAAATTACCGGTTGCGTTGTTGGGTTATCGAACTACTGTCCGTACTTCAGTAGGTGCAACTCCTTATTTATTGTATATGGAACTGAAGCAGTGATACCTGCGGAAGTTGAAATCTCGTCCCTTCGGATTATCGCTGAGGCTGAAATTGATGATAATAAGTGGGTCAAAACCCGTTTGGAGCAGTTGAATTTGATTGATGAAAAAAGATTGGCAGCAGTGTGTCATGGCCAGTTATATCAAAAGAGAATGGCAAGAGCATACAACAAAAAGGTATGTCCCCGGAAGTTTGAAGTGGGCCAGCAGGTGCTGAAACGTATCCTTCCACACCAGGCTGAAGCGAAAGGCAAGTTCGCCCCAAATTGGCAAGGGCCGTTTGTTGTGACCAGAGTATTGTCCAATGGTGCTTTATGTTTAACAGATATCGAAGGAAAATGCATAGACATGGCAATCAATGCTAATGCAGTAAAAAGATATTATGTATGATTTCTTTGGTATAATTGTTGATTGTTTGTATTTGGCATTATTTCGAAGATTGAAATGACGAAGGTAATTTGTTCTGCTATCTAAATACTTTACCCTTTTGTTCACCCTTTTGAGCCTTATTTATTTCTTTCATACCCCTCTTTTGGAATCAATAACGAAAAAGAGAGAAAAAGAAAGAAAAGAAAAAGAGAAAAGAAAAGAAGTAAAAAGTATAACAACAAGGAAATTCATGTGTGAACTACGTTTGACTTAATTCCTGTTAAGGATACGTAGGCAGCTTCACAGCTCGGTCATAGTAAAATAAAAGTGAAAAGATCCCCAAGCAAGAAACTAGGGCAGAAGTTGTATTTGTAATAAGGAATGTGATTCCAAAAGTTGTAATTTTAAACCTATGTCAAATTGTTTTGATCCTTTGATACCCTTTCTTTCTAACCCCATCCAAAAGCCCACATTACGGTCCAAGAAAAGACCTTCTGATCAATCTTAGAGAAATGCCAAGTCGAACAAATAGAGGTGATTCATATCAGGGTAACACTCTGGTCCAAACAAGAAAAGTAACGAAAATGAGAGAGTCTTATTGGTGAAAACTCTCATGGGCACCATGAGATGATGAAAGCTGAGAGAAAGTAAAAATGAGAGAATCTTATCGGTGAAAGCCTTCACGGGCACCATGAGACGACAAAGAATTGAGAAATGAACAAATAAGAGAGGTTTGTCGGTGAAAGCCCTTCAGGGCACTGCAATTCGAACAAGATCCGTAAAGTTGGCGGAAAGTAAATTGGGTTGTGGAACATCTTGGAGCACAAAGTAAAACAATTGGAAAAGAGATTGGATAAATAGACTGGGCTGATTAATCCAAAATGCATATCATAATCATTGGTGTCAGTGACTCTACTTAGATAAGTTCCTTTTTCCTATCTCCAACAATCATCCAACTTCGAATTTTCTTCTTTATTCTTAATTCCCAAAATCATTGCATTTCATTGCTGTTAATTTTTCCAAATTTAGCCTTGTTTCAACAAATAAGAAGGAATTTCAAAGCTTACTACCAGTTTCGAAATTGCACAAAGCAAAATGAAGCTAGAACATGCCAGAGATGATATAATGAAAAGTGGGACATATGGTGTAAGCAAAAGTTAAAACGGTGGAATAGTTCAGTAATGTCGTGGGAGATATACGAGTTCAGACAGGAAGGTCGGAAATGAAGAACGACAGTTGGGGATCCTACAGTTAAAGATCAGTCAGAAGGTCAAAACAATCCTTCGACCATGTTTAAGGCAGTCGGAACAAAGCAGAGCCTAGCAAAGAGAAAACCACCCCCAGCAAGAATTCCACAACTAACCGCCACGTTTAAACTGACAAGATTTTCTTTGATTTGAAACAGGGGCAAAGATGGCATTTGTTTCAGGAAATCATCCATAAGGAGAGCAGTTACCAAGCAGGTTTGATCGCAAGGTCCTCAGGACCCTCCTGGAAAATGGGACTTAGTTTAAAATTCAAAATAATCATGAGTAGCGGAATTTGGCATAAATACACCATAGAGGAGCTCCGAAGTTTGTATGTTTGAGATACACTTTGGACATTACCCCATGAGAACAAAGATTCAGACTTCTCTTCTTTCCCAAATTAAAGATTATGATTTTCTGCTTCCTCAACTTTTTCCCCAAGCAGAAACACCATCTTTTTCCACCTTTTCCCCAATTTAATCGGAAATTCTCAGGACCCTCCTAGAGAATGGGACCTAGTTTAAAATTTAAAACAGTCATGAGTAGTAAAATCTAGCATAAATGTATCCCAAGGAATAAGATAGTTTAAAGTTCGTGTGTTTAAGATATGATTCAATCAGGAATTTTCAGGACCCTCCTGAATAATGGAACCTAGCTTTGAGATCTCCATTGGATAACAAGATTTAGCATAAGACAGACCTTCAGTAGATATGATTTAGCTTTAAAATTGTCATTTAATTAAGAGTTGTCAGGAACCCCCCCCCTGAATAATGGGACCTACCTTTCAAATTCTTAGTAATATTTGGTAATATGATTCAGTTTAACACTCACAGATGCGCCCAGCTACCAAACTGGGGCAGAAAATTTTCTTTTGTTTTGTCTATTTTTTTGAAGTCAGGTGCCCCTCTGAAGAATAGGGAGAATAACACAGATGTAAAGATAAGAGCGTAACCAAGCACTAGCAGTCAGGCGTCCACCTGGAGAACAAGGAACAATAGTTGAAGTATCAGCAATCAGGCGTCCACCTGGAGAACAAGGAACAGTAGTTGAAGTATCATTAATCAGGCGTCCACCTGGAGAACAAGGAACAACAGTTGAAGTATCAGCAATCAGGCGACCACCTGGAAAACAAGGAACAACAGTTGAAGTATCAGCAATCAGGCGTCCACCTGGAGAACAAGGAGCAACAGTTCGAGTTTCAACAATCAAGAGCCCACCTGGAGAACAAGGGAAACAAATCGAGTTTCAAAGGAAGATTAGCACAAGTATTGGTAATCAGGCACCCACCTGGAGGAATGAGGGAGAATAAGTCAAAGAAAAGCAGTTTAAAGAAGAAGATGGACCAAGTTTCGGAAACCAGGCGTCCACCTGGAGAACAAGGAAAGACGGTTGAAATTTCAGCAGTCAGGATCCCACCTGGAGAACAAGGGTATACATTCGAATTTCAACAGTCAGAAGCCCACCAACAGGGGAATACAATTCGAGTTCAGCTATCAGGAACCCACCTGGAGAATAAGGGAATACACTTCGAGTTCAGCAATCAGGAACCTACCTGGAGAACAAGAGAATACATTTCAAGTTTCAACAGTCAGGATCCCACCTGGAGAGCAAGGGAATACAATTCAAGTTCAGTAGTCAGGCACCCAAAGGGAGGACGAAGGGAAGAAGCAATTCAAGATTCGAGTAATCAGGAGCTCGCCTGTAGAATAGAGGATAGGCAACAATGGTCAAAGGAAGACGTTTAAAGGGTAAGCAACAAGATGCCCACCTGAAGAAAAAAGAAAGCATTTCAAAGATACCATGCAAGTCAACCACAAAGGAACAACTGAAGAAAATGCAAGTCAACAAGGTAACAACAGTCACAAGTCCAAGTTTGAAAATAACTCTTTGTAAAGCATAGATTATAGCTTAGTCTAGCTTCTTCATTTTTGTCATGGTGTAATAAGGAGGTCAGTGAGCAGTATCAGTAGCAGCAGTAACAGTGAAACCACAGCTTCATGGTAGTCCCAGCTACCGAAACTTCCCGAACTACATTGACTTGATTCCTTTATAGCCAAGGATATGTAGGAAACCTTTGAAGCAGAGGTTCGGTCAAATTCTTTCAAAAATGCTTCCCACGGAGTATTCAAACGGGCAAAAATTGCTCGTATCCGCTCACTTTATCTTTGCACGAAAACTCTTCATGTTTCCGGGCAAAGAGGGGCAGCTGTGAGCACGTGATTTTTGCCTCACACGAACCACTCCTAAAAATTCAAAATCAAATAAATATTTCTTTTTGTGTGCAATTTTGTGAATTTTTGTGATATTTTCTGTAATTGTTTGCATTTGTGTGTGCATGTTCGTTGGTTAAATTAATGAAAAATACAAAACATATGTTGCATGTGCATTTAGGATTTAATTTGACATTCTTTTTAATTAATCAATAATTAGGTGTTTTTGCAAAAGTAAAAAAAATTCAAAAACAAAATAATACATATTCTTTGCATTTTAGTAATTAATGTCGAATTTTATGTTTTCTTTTAATTTGGGGTTTAGTTATTTTGTGATAATTACTTTTTAGAGTTAATTAATATTTTTAAGATAAGTTGGTCAAAATTAAATTTGGGTTTGTATTTTATTAGGAAGAAAATTGAAAAGAAAATAAAAGAGAATGAACTAGGAGTTGGACCAGTTTTAATTAAATTCTCAGGCCCAAAACTAGTCCAAACCCGGTCCACCACCAGCTTAGCCAACGACGTCGTTTTAGAGCTGATAAGTCTCAACCATCGATCTCATTAGATCGAACGGTTCAGTCCATCTCCAGCATCGACTAAACAACGTTGTTTTATGTTTGTTGATCCAAACCTTTCGTTTCATTCGATCGAACGGTCCAGTATTTTCCTCGCAACCCGACCCGTCCACCCCACTAACCGACCCAATCCCCCAATCGGCCAAAACAACCCCATTTTACATAAGTGAACTGATCCACGCCGTTGATCTCAATTGATCCAACGGTTTGGATTCAATTCCACAACCTGTATATATATGTGTAACACACTCCGCCCCCCTAAAGCCCCTACCCAGTCTCCTTCATCTCTTCAGAGATGACCTAAATCCAAATCCTAGCAGCAGCAGCCCCTCTCCACCGCCCTAAACCCGGCGGCGCCGGTTCTAATAACCTCCTTCTTCATACCACGGAGCCCCCTCAACTTGCCAAATATCAAAACACCTCTCTTCGAAGCATAGCCAAGCACCTAGAATATTCAATCGAAGTTCAGTCAAAAAACCCTAGCTTACCCAATCAACCCCAAAAAATCACACCCCTGAACCACCAGGCTTCCCTCGTCCCAAATCCCATGATAGTTTTCCTCGAATCACCGTAGAGCCTTTCGAATTTCAGATCGAAAAGTTGAACCTTGAGTCCCCAAAAACACTGCTTAGTAAAGATTTCAAGATTTTTAGGTTGAAATAGGCTGTAATCGTGTGTTTTCAATCGAACAAAAACATACGATTAGAGCCCGTCTCAACCAAAAGAGTAGGAAGATCTTTTGAGCGGAATAAAGGGTTCGATTCTGGTAAGTGTTTCGGTGTTTTTCAATGTTTTCTTTTATGTATCTTCCTTCTCATCCCTTTCCCATAGGCTGAAATTCACGGTCTTATCATTCTCTTATCCTTTTATTATATGAAGTTTTAGTCTGTTTGTGTTTTAATTTGCTGAGAACAACAAATGTGAACATTGCATGTTAAATTATTGCTTAGTTAAACATGATAATTTGTTTGCAATTTCTGTTTGAATTTTGGTTTACATGATTCTATAAATGTGTGTATGTTTGACTCAGGTTCAGTTCATTTTTCAAAATCTCTACATCTCTTTTGGATCTATTTTGAAACCTTAACATGTAAATAGTCTTCATAAGGGTAATGTGGTTAGTTGGAGTTAATTAAGAAATAAAGGGATTGATAGTGGACATGACAGTTTGTCAACACCTTTAGATGTTTAATTAAAAATTGAAAGAAAGGACCAGTAGTGGAAAGTAACAGCCTTTAAGTACCTTTAGAGGTGGGAATTCAAAGAAGAACATGGGGTAGATTTAAAAAATTGAAGATGGCAGTAAGGCTGACACCCTTTTAAAAAACCTTTAGAGGTGGGGAAATCAGAAACAACATGGGCTAATAATAAAGTTTAAAGGGGCGCACATGGGAGGGAATAAATACGCTGAAAAGTGAAAAAATATTAAATAAAAAGGGTTTAACATTGGGCTTTAAAGGGAACAGACCTAAGAGAAGAGTGGGGAGGAGCTGAGGAGATTAGGAAGAAATCTTTCTGAGAGAGATACCAACCTAAGAGAAGGGAGACAGACCTAAGAGAGGGAGATATAGAGACTGAATTCATATACATAGAGATATTCTGCATTTT
Source organism: Nicotiana sylvestris (assembly GCF_000393655.2). Lineage (NCBI taxonomy): Eukaryota > Viridiplantae > Streptophyta > Magnoliopsida > Solanales > Solanaceae > Nicotiana > Nicotiana sylvestris. The sequence continues at coordinate 199,700,283 of NC_091064.1, read as the reverse complement.
TATTCACTGCCTCCCTGATTTTGAGTCAATTTCATCGAAAGTTGATTGAATCTGGTTTGTTGTTCGATCAAAACTGATTTTTGGGCTGTTGTATATTATTTCCTGAGTTTGAAATTGGTTTGTTGGTCACCTGTTGCTGCTGAATTCTACTTCACTGTTGTTACCGCTGAAATCCTCACCCTTTCATTTCATCTTTACTTCCAGGTATTTATCAATTCCATGGACACCACTTAAAGGTAGTTTGAAGCTTGGTTCTGAAATGTGAACAAATTGAATGATGGTTGCTATTGAATTCTCACTTCTGTTTCTTTCCATTTCATGCATAATGTATATCATTTAGTTCGGAGATAGCTTGGTCGAGGTATATTTATGGTTGAATAGAGTATTAATAGGTTTGTAATCACCTTATTGTTGGGTGCACTTGCTAAGTTCTTTGTTCTAGAATTATCTTTGGTTTGAAACATAGAACAAGTTATGGCTTAGTTACTTGGATGTCATGGGGTTTGAATTGGTGTATATGTATAAAGGGGTCTTTCAAGGACATTCATAATAATTGTTGACTGATTGTTTCGTAATTTGTGTAATTATTCGATGGCATGAAATTCTAGTACATTTTATGGAGCTTAGATCTTTGAATCTGATAATTTCTCTGTTTCCCAAGATTATGGTTTGGGTTTGTTGCTGTCTTATTTTGTTCATAAAATTTCAAAGAGTTTGTGGGGAATCTAGAAATTACAGTTGTTAATGAGCGGATTGTTTGGGGTTTTAAGTGAGAATAAGGTTTGGTTTTGCTGAAATTTGTGAGAAATAAGATTAATAACTTTAACAGCAAACTTTCTCCTCTAATCCGAGGCTCCTGCTTTCGTGCCTCTCCGAAATTTGATCTGCATTTGATGGCACGACTCAAAAGTTAGAATATCCAAACTCAAGCATTCATTTTATGACTTAGTATGCAGCAACACAGTGGTAGAACAATTACTTTGACCATCTGTGCCTTTTGATTTATGTCTCACATCTTGGAGGGGAATCATAAAAATGTAGTTGACAAGTAATCTATTAGCATTAACTACATGTGCTCATCATTCTCGCACTTTTTAAGGAAATATGCAACCAGTCACAAACGGCTCCTAATAGGAACTGTTAACTGCACCTATTTGTTGTATAATTGATGTTCAGAACTCGGCCTTCCTAAGAATAACTAGCAAGAATAATGAACACTTGTGATTGTGTACACGTTCACGTGACATAATTACGATTCTTTAAGGATAAATTGAGGTGTGTCGTGCCAAATAAAATTTCAAAATGCATGGCCCTCATTTAATTGATCCTGAATATCTAAATCCTTAGAAATCGAGGCGTGTCATTTAGTCGAATTTTCATGGCCCTCGCAAAGTTGAAAGCGCGTAGTTGCTTTAGGCGCGTTATTTTAATAATATTACCTTCCTAAATTCGGGTGCGCATTTATGTGACCCAAATCCAAATCTCAACAATGTTAGATAATATATGTTACGGACCATGGGTGCATTTATGTGACATGGTTCAAGACGTATTTTTGATAATGTTGAATTTTTCTTAAAATTAATTGAACAAAAGCGGTTAAAAAGTTAAAACTGCACCATAGGTTGAAACATGTACTAAAATCAGATAATTAAGCCAAATATAATAGTTGAGCGACCGTACTAGAACCACGGAACTCGGGAGTGCCTAACACCTTCTCCCGGGTTAACAGAATTCCTTACCCGGATTTCTGGTTCGCGAACTGTAATACAGAGTCAATCTTTTCCTCAATTTGGGATTTGAACCGGTGACTTGGGACACCATAAATTATCCCAAGTGGCGACTCTGAATCTTTAAATAAAATAATCCCGTTTCTATTGTCCTTTAATTGGAAAAACTCTCTTATACACCCTTTTACGGGGGTGTAGGTAAAAAAGGAGGTGTGACACTAGATGTTCCACTCAGATAAGTTTCTTTTTCTTTTTCCCTTTGTAGCAGTCATCTGGTTTTGGATTCTTATTATCCTTAACCCGCAAAGTCATTGCATTTCATTTTCTTTTGGGTTTATTTGTCTAAGATGTTTTAATGTCAGTCTTGTCCTAAGTAAGGGGAAAAGAATTTCAAAGCTCACTACCAATTTCCAAAATTGCAAATCACAACGTGGTAAGAGCATACTAAAGACAGCATGATGTAAGGTGGGATACAGGGGATCACCAGAAGTTTCACTAGTGGAATGATTTGGTAATGTCATGGGAGATGCAAAGTTTCAGATAAAAGGGGTCAGAGGTGTGAAACAACAGCATGGGTATAGAACACTCGGTTCGTCAAAGTTCATGGGGTTTGAAAGTCAGTCAGAAAGTCAAAGCAGTTCAGGGGCAGCTCGAGGAAGCCAGTCAAAACAAAACAATGCAGCGGGGAGACCTTCAGCAAAGAATGCCATTAACTAACCACCACATTTAAACTGACGAATTTTTCTTTGATTAAACAGGGGCAGGAAATTTCGTTTGTTTCGGAGAAACCCTCAGTGGAGAAAGGCAGTCACCAAACAGGTTTGATTTTTGATTTTCAGTACCCTCCTAAAAAATGGGACCTAGTTTAAAGTTCAGAAATAGCATAATCTAGCATAAATGTATCCCGACAGAATGTAAGTTAGCTAGAAGTTTGCATGTTCGAGATAGGATTCAATTAGGAGTTTCCAGGACCCTCCTGAATAATAGGACTTAGCTTTAATATTTCGATTAGATGATAACATTTAGCGTAAGTTCTGCTGTAGGGTAGTGTAATTCAACTATGAAAGTTGTCACTCTTAAGATAAAACTTGACTATTGATTTTCAGGAACCTCCTGGATAATGAGGAGTAATTTAAGACCCTCTTAGATAACAAGATTTAGCAGAAATCACACTTAGATTTTAAAAATTGTCGTTTAGTTAAGAGTTGTCAGGACCTCCTGAATAATGGGATCTAGCTTTCAATTCTTAGTAATACTTGGTAATATGATTTAGTTTTACACTCACATCTGTGCCCAGCCACCAAACTGGGGCATAAAAATTTTCTTTGTTTTGTCTATGTTGAAGTCAGGAGCTCGCCTTGAGAGCAGGGAATACATTTCAAGTTGAAGTCACGAGCCCGCCTGGAGAGCAGGGAATACATTTCAAGTTGAAGTCAGGAGCCCGCCTGGAGAGCAGAGAATACATTCAAGCGCAGCCGTCAGGAGCCCACCTGGAGAACAAGGGAGTACAATTCAAGTTTTAGCTTTCAAATTCTTTGTTTTATCTGTTTTGCTGAAGTCAGGAGCCCGCTTGGAGAGCAGGGAATACTTTTAAGCGCAGCAGTCAGGAGCCCGCCTGGAGAACAAGGGAGTACAATTCAAGTTTTAACTTTCAAATTCTTTGTTTTATCTGTTTTGCTGAAGTCAGGAGCCCTCCTGGAGAGCATGGAATACTTTCAAATGTAGCAGTTAGGAGCCCGCCTAGAGAGTAGAGAATACTTTCAAATACAACAGTCAGGAGCCCGCCTGGAGAAAGGGAAGCATCTCAGTTTACAATTCAAGACGACAACAAAGGAATTTTACCAAGAGAATACAAGACCACAAGGCAACAAGAAACACAAAAGCAAGTTTGAAGATCTAGATAGGATTTTGTAAAGCATAGATCATAGTCTAGACTAGCTTCTTTTATTTTTGACATGGTGTAGTAAGGGGTTCAGTAAGCAGTAGCAGCAACACTGAAATCACAGCTTCATGGTAGTCCCAGCTACCCAAAAATTTCCAAACTACACTGACCTGATTCCTTTTTAGCCAAGGATATATAGACAACCTCGGAAGCAGGGTGCGGTCAAATCTTTCAAAAATGCTTCCCACGGAGTATTCAAACGGGCAAAAATCGCTCGTATCCGCTTACTTTATCTTTGCACGAAAACTCTTCGTGTTTCCGGGCAAAAAGGGGCAGCTGTGAGCACGTGATTTTTGCCCTATATGAATTACTCCCATAAATTCAAAACATAATAATTTCTTTTCATTATTTGCAATTTTGTGAATTTTGTGGCATTTTCTATTAATTATTTGCATTTGTCTGTGCATTTCATTTTGTTTAATTAATGAAAAATACAAAAATATGTTGCATTTGCATTTAGGATTTAATTTTTGCATTTTTGAAATTAAGCAGTAAATTAGTTATTTTATAAGAACTGGAAAAATCACAAAAATAGTTAGTTTTGCACTTTTAATTTTAATTGTTAAACTTTGGTAGTTTTTACTTTAATTTGATTGATTATTTTTAATTGTTAATTAGAGTTAATTAATTTAATGTGATAGCATAATGGGATTAGGAATTAATTTAGGTTTATTTTTAAAATCAAAAAATTATTAAAATTAAATTAATTAGAAAATTGAAAAAAAGAAAGAAAACAAAAGAGGGAAAGCCTGACTTGGGCAAAGTTCTTTCAATTTCCACAAGCCCAAACTATTTGTTCCTCCAATACCCGTCCAAATTACCCCCAAAACCGTCCCAAACCCGCTCCAACCCGGTTCGCCCCATCCATAACACAAACAACCCCGTTTTACTTCGGCTGAATCCCAACCGTTGATTTCCTTCAAATCCAATGGTTGGAAACTGTGGGTATTGACAGTATAAAACTGTCCTAACCCTTGTACCCCCCCCTCGTCGTCTCCAACACTCCCAAAGACCCCACCGTGCACCGCTGCCGGAAATCGCCCTACGGCGGCGGTAGGTCTCCGATGGCCACCATATTTACACCTAGACCGCTCTCCTTCTCCTCATTCCTAATCCACACTCCTTTTCCCTGGAATCACGCCCGAATGTCTCAAATCTGGCTCAGAAGATCGAAACCCTAGCGTCGCCCTTGTTCTCTCCGGTGGCGGTGCCGCCTCTGTTCAAACCCAAATTGACACCCTAGGACCGTCTTCCCTCCCTCATTCCAAATTCTCACTATGTGTCCTTCAAATCACCCAGGAAATGTTCGAATCTTAAATCCAAATAAACCCCTGATTCCCAAGAGGTCCTCGGTTCGTTTCTGCTTGAAGATTTGGGTCCGTTTCGAGGTTATTCGTGTGTTCTTATTAAGAACACACAATTAACATCGTAGCAGGCCAGAAAATCCGAAAAGTTTGAAGGTTCAAATCCCATTCCTCAAATCGCTCGAGTCCTAGTAGGTAATCTTGTTCTGTCTTCTTTGTTCAAATTAGTCTTCTTTCTGTTTTTCCCTCTACCCGTTTCTCTATTTCCTCTTTTCTCCAGGATTCTTATTTATTTTTTATTTTTATTTCTTGTTTCCATTCAGTCATGCATGTTTAGTTTTGGAAATTGTTTGTCATTTTGGTTAGCATCTGTTTAGCAAGACATTTGGTTAACTGGTTAATTGTGAAAATGTTCCTTGGGCCTACGATTTGTTTGAGCTTGCATATTTTATTCTGCTCATTAGTTCTACCTGTAGTTTTTGTGCTGGGGCTTTTGAATTAGAATTGGGGCCAAGGGGAAGGGATTGGCCCAATTTTGAATTGGAACCTTGGGTCAAATTGACCCCAACGCATTTGGCTCTCAAAGTAAAAACAAGGAACTTGAAGGGTAATTTAGGAAATTGGGGTTAGGAAATCTTTCTGTAACAGAACAGGAAGCTTTTAGGAAGCTGGGGAAGGGGGTGGTTCTGAATTTCTATTTTTTTAATAAGGGTATCTGAGCTATAATGAAAATTCAAAAGGGGCAAATATGCAAAGATTGATATCTAAAAACTGCCCTAATGCCCTGCCTATAAAGGGGTGATGACTTGCTATTCAAGTCAGATTTGAGGGGGGTTGTGGACGGAAAGTATTGAAAAAGGGAAAAAGTTCAGAAAAATACAAAAAATGGCAGAAAGTTTTACTGTTTCATTGAATTTCAGCGATTGTTGATTCCTTTTAAACTTCTGAAACTATTTTTACTCATCCGAGTGGGAAATGGACTGAACTTGGTCGTCAAAAGTTGGGTCTAAAGTTTTGTTGGGCTGTCGTGTGTTCGAGTTTGTTACATTGAGCTGTTATACATCATTTCTGGGTTGGGACTGGTTTTGTTGGCTGTTTCGGTGCTGGTTCTTGTTGCTGCTCCTATTGATTTTTCATTTCTTGTCTTTGTTCATTCCCAGGTACACATTTCTGCACTCTATTTGAATGTAAAGCTTGATGTGGGAATCAAAAATGGAATCTGGAGCTTTGAGTTGTATTCAGTTTGAGTTTAGATTAACAATATAGCATACTTGTCTACTCTGTTTTGTTTGGAAATTCCACTTACTACCTTTCAAACTATGAACAATGGGATCAACATTTAACCTCTGAATGTCGTACGACATGGTAGCTTAGTCTAAATGTCCATCTCAGTATAAGTTCTTTATATGTAGTCATTTTACTATTCGTTTGTCTCGAGGTCAGTAGTTGGACTGGTTTAGATGTTGTTGACTCAGGATTGTTTATTTCACAAACTGTTAGATCTGATTGAAGTTGGTATTTATGCTTAGCTTATGTTTTCCTCCAGAGTCTGAGTTTTGTATCACATTTTTTGGTACATTTTTTTTAGAATTCAAGCAAGGCGCTTGTGTTCTCGAAGAACTGTGATTCAAACCATGAATTTACGGTTCGATGCGTCCCAAATCTGGTAAACTACCATCAGGATTCAAGTTCCATGCAATATGTTGATGATGTAGTTTGGGACTTGAATTTTCATTATTTCATTTGGTCCAATATGATAGCTGCATTTTATGGCAAAAATGGGTTTAGCAATGGATGAAAAGTATTACTAGAAGTTGAGTTCTGCATTTTTCTTTCACATTCCAGGTCAGTAATTTAGATATCACGTGAATACTAGTAGTCGAAGCTTGATAGTTAGGTCATTCAAATTGAGTAACTTAGTTAATTGCTGGAGCGGTATGACTTTATCATTATCAGAATAAGTTGTGGATGCAAATTTAGCATGTAACAGAGAGTAACCTTGGATTCATATTCATCTCATAGCTGCTTGTAAACATATGCGAATTTGAGCTAGTAATTTGGATGCATGTTAGCTCATGTATGTCTATCTTTATGGAATTCTTTAAAGGAATTGGGCCTAGTTCGGACCGCATGGGTCAGCTTGCTAGGAAAGGGCCCTCATATCTGTACTGCTTTTCCCCTTACTCCAAATGTTTCAAGTGATATTGGGCCTGTAGTCAGCCCAAAACCATCTCAGGCGACGTAAATGCTTGTTCTATCCCATTCAAATTTTTGGCTAATAAAAGTAATCTGAACTTCAATTTTGGGGTAGGTTTACTGTCGTGGCCCGAGTTAATTAATTACTGTCCCTCAATGGGTTTGTGGTGTAATATCAACCAATATATGGCCCTCACATGTTTTAATTAGACAATAAGATAAATATTCGTAGAGAAACCTTTAGGGCCGTTTAAAATACCATTGTGGTTGTGGACACGTTCGCGTGACACGGTTACGATTTCTAAAAATAAATCAAGTATGTGTTCGCATAACTTCGGCTAAACTTCCTCAATAATAATAAAAGCGTTATTAATTGTGGACACATTCGCGTGACATGATTTTTGACGTGCCAAACAAATTGGGTACACGTACGCATGACTCATTTCAAGATAATTTTCTTAATTAAAAAGCGGTAAAGGGGTACATGCACATAGGGTCTAAAATTAGTAATTTTAATAAGCCAAGTATGATCAAAGCGATCGTGCTAGAACCACAGAACTCGGGAATGCCTAACACCTTCTCCCGGGTTAACAGAATTCCTTACCCGGATTTCTGTGTTCGCAGGCCGTAAATAGAGTCAACTTTCCTCGATTCGGGATTTTAAACTGGTGACTTGGGACACCATAAATTATCTCAAATGGACACTCTGAATCTTTAAATAAACAAATTCCGTTTCGATTGTCCTTTAATTGGAAAAACTCCCTTGTATTTATACCCTTTACGGGTCTGAAATTGTAGTCCAAATGACCCCTCAAATTCCCATTTTAATGTCTCTTAATCTCAAGCCCTAATCCCCAATTTATATTCCTTAATCTCCACTAATACCATGATTAAACAATGGAAAAATGATCATAAACCCAAATAATGAAGCTTAGGAAACTTACCGAGCTGATTCCCTTCAATCTTTCCTTGAAATCATCGCCCTAGCTCGCTTCCCGTCTTAAAAAATGGATAACTTAGCAAAATTTTGCGAAGGAAGCAATATATACCTTCTGGCCCAAGGATTCCACACCTGCGGCCCAGATTCCGCTTCTGCGGTACCGCATTTGCGGTCAATGAGCCGCTTCTGCGGCTTTCACTTAAAAGTCCAAAATCGCATCTGCGACCAAGTAGTCGCACCTGCGATGTGGCTCCTGCCCTTCTCCTCCTTGACCGCTTCTGTAGTCCTTTCCCCGCATATGCGGCATCGCACCTGTGGTCCCCGATCCACAGGTGCAGAAATACCAGAAGCAGAAAATCTGCAGCTTCACCAAAAATCTCAAACTCTCCGTCAACCATCCGAAATCACCCTAAGACCCCCGAGACCTCAACCAAAAGCATCAACATATCCCAAAACCTTATTCAAACTTATACCAATCTTCAAAATACCTCAAAAAACACCGAATCAACCAAAACATATCGGATTCAAGCCTAAGTTTTCAAAATCTTCTAAATTACGTTTTTGATCAAAAACCCAACCAAACCACATTCGAATGACCTGAAATTTTACACACACGTCCCAAATGACACAACGGAAATACTGCAACTCTCAGAATTCCATTCTGACCCCTATATCAAAATATCACCTATTAACCGGAAATTGCCAAAAATCCAATTTCGCCAATTCAAGCCTAAATCTACTCCGGACCTCCAAAACCCCATTCTGATCACGCTCCTAAGTCTCAAATCACCTCTCAAAGCTAACCGGACCATTGGAAATCACATCCGATCCCTCTAACACGTAAGTCAACATCCGGTTGACTTTTCCAACTTAAGCTTCCTCAAAAGAGACTAAGTATCTCAAACCTTACCAAATCCATTCCGAACCCAAGCCAACCAACCTGATCACATATAGAACCGATAGACAAAGTAATAAGAAGTAGAAATGGGAAAAACAGAGTGGTAAATCATGAGACAACTTGCCAGGTCGTCACATCCTCCCCAACTTAAACAAATGTTCGTCCTCGAACAAATCAAGAAACATACCTAAAGCCTCAAACAGGTGAGGATATCTGCTCCGCATCTCCCGCTCGATCTCCAGGTAGCCTCCTCCACGGGCCGACCTCTCCACTGCACTTTCACTGAAGCTATATCCTTTGATCTCAACTTTTGAACCTGACGCTCCAAACCAGTTGTTGGCTCCACATCATAAGTCAAATCACCATCCAACTGAACCGTGCTGAAATCCAGAACATGAGACAGATCCCCAATATACTTCCGGAGCATAGAAACATGAAATACCGGATGCACACTCGACAAGCTGGGTGGTAAAGCAAGCTCATAAGCCACCTCCCCAATCCTCAGAAGCACCTCAAAAGGCCCAATGAACCGAGGACTCAATTTCCCTTTCTTCCCAAATCTCATAACACCCTTCATGGGTGAAACCTTCAATAGAACCTTCTCGCCAATGATGTAGGACACATCCCGAACCTTCCTATTAGCATAACTCTGTTTTCTCGAGTGCGCTGCATGAAGCCTCTCCTGAATTACCTTTACCTTTTCTAAAGCATCCTGCACCAAGTGTGTCCCCAATAGCCTAGCCTCGCCCGGCTCAAACCAACCAACTGGAGATCTACACTGTCTCCCATACAAAGCCTTATACTGAGCCATCTGAATACTCGACTGGTAGTTGTTGTTATAGGCAAACTCTACAAGCGGTAGAAACTGATCCCATGACCCTCCGAAATCAATGACACAAGCACGCAACATGTCCTCCAATATCTGAATAGTGCGCTCTGATTGCCCGTCCATCTGAGGGTGAAAAGTTGTGCTCAACTCCACCTGAGTACCCAACTCTCACTGCACAAACCTCCAAAACTGTAAAGTAAACTAAGTACCCCTATCTAAAATGATGGAAACTGGGACACCATGCCAACGAACAATCTCCCGGATATAGAGCCCTACCAACCGCTCTGAAGAATAGGTAGTACACATAGGAATGAAGTGCGTGGACTTGGTCAGCCGATCCACAATCACCCAAATAGTATCAAACTTCCTCAAAGTCTGTGGGAGCCCAACTACAAAGTCCATAGTGATCTGCTCCCACTTTCACTCTGGAATATCCATCCGCTGAAGTAAGCCACTTGGTCTTTGATGCTCATATTTCACCTATTGACAATTGATACACCGAGTTACAAATCCCACAATGTTTTTCTTCATTCTCCACCACCAATAATCCTGTCTCATATCCTGATACATATTCGCGGCACCCGAGTGGATAGAATACCGCGAGCTGTGGGCCTCCTCCAGAATCAACTCCCGAAGCCCATCCACATTGGGCACACATATCCGGCTCTGCATCCTCAACACCACATCATCACCAATAGTCACATCTCTGGCATCATCATGTTGAACTCTATCCTTAAGGACAAGCAAATACGGATCATCATATTGGCGCTCTCTGATGCGATCATATAAGGAAGACCGAGAAACCACACAAGCCAATACCCGACTAGGCTCCGAAATATCTAACCTCACGAACCGATTGGCCAAGGCCTGAACATCAACTGCAAGAGGTCTCTCCCCAGCTAGAATATATGCCAAACTCCCCATACTCTCCGCCTTTCAGCTCAAAGCATCGGCTACCACATTGGCCTTCCCCGAATGGCACAATATAGTGATATCATAATCCTTAAGCAACTCTAACCACCTCCGCTGCCTCAAATTGAGATCCTTCTGTTTGAACAAGTGTTGGAGGCTATGATGATCAGTAAACACCTCAACAGACACACCATACAAGTAATGCCTCCAAATCTTCAACGCGTGAAATATGGCAGCCAACTCCAAATCATGAATGGGGCAGTTCTTCTCATGGGGCTTCAACTGACGAGAAGCATAAGCAATAACTCTACCCTCCTGCATCAATACACAACCAAACCAACTCTCGAAGCATCATAATATACGGTATATAAACCTGAAGCTGATGGAAAAAATAACACTAGAGCTGTGGTCAAGGCCATCTTGAGCTTCTAAAAGTTCTCCTCACACTCATCCGACCATACAAATGAAGCACCCTTCTGAGTCAACTTGATCAAGGGCGATGCAATAAACGAGAATCCCTGAACAAACCGGCGATAATAGCCTGCCAAAGCAAGAAAGCTACGAATCTTTATGGCTGAGGACGATCTGGGCCAACTCTAAACCACCTCTATCTTCTTCAGATCAACCTGAATACCCTCACTGGACACCACATGCCCCAAGAAAGCCACTGAACTGAGCCAAAACTCATACTTGGAGAATTTTGCATAAAGCTTCTCCTCCCTCAATCTTTGCAACACAACTCTCAAATGCTCCGCGTGCTCCTCCTGACTACGTGAACACATTAGAATATCATCAATGAAGACTATGAAAAACAAGTTGACATAAGTCCGGAACACGTTGTTCATCAAATTCATGAACGTTGTTGGGGCATTGGTCAGCCCAAAAGACATCACCAAGAACTTATAATGACTATATCGGGTCCTGAAAGTTGTCTTAAAAATATACGAGTCCCTGATCTTCAACTGGTGATAACCCGAATGGAGATCAATCTTGGAGAACACTCTCGCTCCCTGAAGCTGGTCAAATAAATCATCAATGCGAGGCAAGGGATACTTGTTCTTAACTGTTAGCTTTTTCAATTGCCTATAATCGATGCACATCCTCATAGTGCCATCTTTCTTCTTCACAAATAGAACCGGCACACCCCAAGGTGACACACTAGGCCGAATGAACCCCTTATCAAGGAGTTCCTGAAGCTGCTCTTTCAACTCTTTCAACTCCGCTAGTGCCATACGATACGGCGGAATAGAAATGGGCTGAGTGCCCGGCACCAAGTCAATACCAAAATCAACATCCCTGTCTGGTGGCATGCCCGGCAGGTCTACGAGAAACACATCAGGAAAATCCCACACAACTGGAACAGAATCAATACTGGGAGTCTCAGCATCGACATCCCTCACAAAGGCTAGATACGAAAGATAACCCTTCCCAACCATACGTTGGGCCTTCAAGAATGAGATCACTCTACTAGGAACATAATCAGTCAAACCTCGCCACTCGATCTATGGCACATCCGGTATAGCCAATGTGACTGTCTTGACATGACAGTCCAGAATAGCACTACATGGAAATAGCCAATCCATGCCCAAAATGACAACAAAATCCACCATATACAATAATAAAAGATCTACTCGGGTCTTCAAACCCCCAATAGTCACCACACATGACCGGTACACACGGTCTACAACAAAAGTATCGCCCACCAGAGTAGATACATGAACAGATAAAATAAGATACTCACGGGGCGTATCCAAATAACAGGCAAAGTATGATAACATATAAGAAAAGGTGGAACCGAGATCAAATAATACAGAGGCATCTTTGTGGAAGACTGAAACAATACCTGAAATCACGGCATCTGAAACAGCAACATCTGGTCTACCTGGGAGGGCGTAGAAACAAGCCTGACCACCACCTGATCGACCTCCCCCTCTAGGGCGACCCCTAGCTAATTTACCTCCACCCCTAGTCGGTTGGGTGGGTGGTGAAGTAACTGGAGTTGAAGTCGAGGGCTGACCCCTCTAGTGAGACGGACCATCATGAAGACGAGGACAATGCCTCCTCATATGCCCAAACTCTCCACACTCATAACAACTCCTCGGTGCTAGAGATGGGGACTGAAGGGAACCCCTGGCACCGGAATGACCAGTAGAAGGACCTGGCATGGAAGAACCCTAAACCGATGGAGCACGGGACAAACTCTAGGCTGGAAGGGCACTGAGTGATGAATGGCCCTGATGAGAACTGTGAGATACATGACCCGATGATGCCCCATGATAGCCTGGGTGAGCTGACTAAGCCTGCCTAAATGGACGGCCTCTGCCCTGCTGGAACTGACCCCTCGAATGAGCACTACTAAAGCTACCAGATCCCCGAGGCCTCTTGGCCTCCCTCTACTCTCACTCCTTGGGACGAACCGACTCAATCTCACAGGCGATGTCAACAACCTCCTCGAAAATAGTACATGTCACCCTCTCCCTAGTTATAAGAATTTGAAGCTGATACATGAGGCCATCAACAAACCTCCTGGTCCTCTCTCGATCTGTGGGAACCAACCAGACTGCATGACAAGCTAACTCAGAGAACCGCATCTCATACTGCATCACAATCATCTCTCCCTGATGCAACTGCTCGAACTGCTTGCGTAGCTCCTCTCGGCGAGAATGTGGCACATACTTCTCCAAAAAGAGAACAGAGAACTGCTGCCAGGTAAGGGGTGTTGCACCAACAGGCCTACACCTCTCACACGCCTCCCACCAAGTGAAGGCAGCCCTAGAAAACTGAAAGGTAGTAAATGCTACACCACTGGTCTCTAGAATACTCATTGTACGAAGCATCCTCTGGCACTTATCCAAGAAACCCTAGGCATCCTTACCCTCTACACTACTGAAAGTCGGAGGCTGAAGTCTGTCAAACCTCTCTAGTTGATGCTGCTCGTCGTCCGGCATAACTGGTACCACATACTTCTGAGCTGGTGCAATCGGCTGGGCTGGAAGCGCCTCCGGTGTCTGAAGTCCATGCACAACCTGCTCAGAGGTGTGAGCAATAGGAGTCTGGGTGCCTTCCCCCGCCTGAGAAGTAGCTGCAGACGTAGTAACTGAGACCGCCTGAGCCAGACCAGTATATACTGATAAAATCTGAGCTAAAGCCTCCTGAAGGCCTGGAATCACAATGGTCACAACTGGTGCCTAAGCTAGTGCTGTTATAGCGTCCCAACTGGGACCTGATCCTGAATTGGGGTAGTTGGTGGATCTGTAGGTGCTTCCCTAACTGTTTTACCCTTACCACGGCCTCGACCGCGTCCTCAGCCTCTAATGGACCCAGCTGGTGGTACTAGTGGCCGTCCATCCTGCCCGATAGCACGTGTCCTCACCATCTGTGAAAGAATGGAATAACAAAAATTTAGTACTCGGATCAACAGATTCGCACGACAAAAATTCCAAGAATGTGAAGTTTTTCCTAAAGGTTCTGCAGCCTCCAAAGGATAAGTACAGACGTCTCCGTACCGATCCGTGAGACTCTACTAAACCAGCTCATGACTTGCAAGACCTATGTAACCTAGGCTCTGATACCAACTTGTCACGACCCCAAATACCCGATCGTGATGGCACCTATCACATTACTAAGCAAGCCAACCCAAACCATTAACTACAACAAATTCCTTTTATAAAACCATTTTTCTAACACAGGATTAAAGCCTCAAATTGTCATAAGAAGTGCACAAAACAGCCAAAAGGTGCGGAAATCAATACAATGTTACACCAACACAGCCCAAACATCTGGTGTCACAAGTCTAGAGCCTCTAACATATACAAATCTGACTGTCTGATACAAAACAAGTCTAAAATAGGGAAAAACAAGGATAGAGGAAGAAAGTAGGGCTGCGGACGCCATGCAGCTACCTTGCAGTCTCTGGCAAACTCTGATAATGCTGAGGACCCTCACTCTACCGCTCGGTCACCTGGATCTGCACACACAGTGCATGGAGTAACGTGAGTACGCCAACTCAGTAAGTAACTAAAGTAAATAAGGTCTGAAAGCAGTGACGAGCAGTTAAAATCATATAAAGGAGTAAACAACATAATCACAGATCAAACCCCACAGTTTAAAACCAGTTTCGTCATAAAATCTCCAATTTCAATTGGAATTACTTGAAATCATATACTTAAAAATTTTCAACATAGGCCTATTTTAAAAGAAGAGTGAAATTAGTGAAAATATCATAAATGGGCCCCTCGGGCAAGGTATCTCTCAGAATATGGCCTCTCGGGCAGCCTCTCAGTCACTCGTGACTCAGCTCTTGTCACTCAATACACAATTTTAGAACTCAAGCTCATTAATATCTCATAATGATAATAATAACCATAATAACTGTAATAACCGCTGCGGCGTGCAGCACAATCCATAATTTATAGTCGACTACGCTCACTGGGGGTGTACAAACTCTGGATGGGCTCCTATAGCCCAAGCGTCATATCGCTACGGCGCGCAGCCCGATCCAATATATATATCGCTGCGGCGTGCAGCCCAATCCATATAAGTATCGTTGCGGTGTGCAACCCGATCCATAATATATATATATATATATATATATATATATATATATATATATCCTCACACTAGGTTCTCAGCCTCTCTCAGTCATTAACCTCAAACAGTAGGATTTAGGGAATTCAGTCCGAGCAGTTCTCACATTTTAAGAAGTACAATGATAAACCAGTTTTAAACAATAAACAGGCAGAACATGACTGAGGATATGCTTTCAAACAAATAGAGTGAGGAAAAATAGTAGAAACGCCCCTAAGGGTCTCAACAGGTCGGCACAAGGCCCCAAACATAGCATACAGCCTATAATATAGTATAAATGACTAAGGTACGGAATATTATAAGATTCCAAATCAAATACTCGGCTTAATAGTCGTTTCAAGACGGACCAAGCCACAATCCCTATCGGCGCACGACCACACGCTCGTTACCTAGCATGTGCGTCATCGCATTTATCAAAATAGTTCAAATACCAGGGTTTTGTACCGTCAGTTCCAGATTTATAATGGTTACTTACCTCAAACTGGTGGAAATACTACTCTACGACGCCTTTTACCCTCTAATAGGACTCCACTCACATCGAATCTATCCAAAATCAGAATCACGGCATCAAAATATGCTAAGAGAACGAAGCCCAAGCGAAAATAATCAAATTATAAAAAAACTCGAAATTGGCCAAACCCGAACCCTGGGCCCACGTCTCTAAACTCAATAAAAATCACATCAACGGAATCCTTATCCTTCTACGAGTCCATATATACCAAGAACACTGAAATCGGAGTCCAAATGACCCCCCAAATTCCCATATTAAAGTCTCTTAATCTCAAGCCCTAATCCCTAATTTTTCTTCCTTACTCTCCACTAATACCATAATTAAACAATGGAAAAATGATCATAAACCCAAATAACGAAGCTTAGGGAACTTACTCAGCTGATTCCCTTCGATCTTCCCTTGAAATCACTGCCCTAGCTCGCTTCCCGTCTTCAAAAATGGAAAACTTAGCAAAATTTCACGAAGAAAGCAATATATACCTTTTGGCCCAGGGATTCCGCACTTGTGGCCCATTTTCTGCTTATGCGGTACCGCATTTGCGGTCAATGAACCGCTTCTGCGGCTTTCACTTAAAAGTCCAAAATCGCATCTGCGATCAAGTAGCCGCACCTGCGCCATCGTAGGTGCGTTCAGCCCACCACATCTGCGGCTCCTGCCCTTCTCCTCCTTGACCGCTTCTGCGGTCCTTTCCTCACATCTGCGGCATTGCACCTGCGGTCCCCGATCCGCAAGTGCAGAAATACCAGAAGCAGAAAATCTACAGCTTCACCAAAAATCTCAAACTCTCTGTCAACCATCGGAAATCATCTCGAGGCCCCGGGACCTCAACCAAAAGAACCAACATATCCCAAAACCTTATTCAAACTTATACCAATCTTCAAAACACCTCAAAAAACACCTTATCAACCAAAACACATTGGAATCAAGCCTAAGTTTTCAAAATCTTTTAACTTACGCTTTTGATCAAAAACCTAATCAAACCATGTCCGAATGACCTGAAATTTTACACACACATCCCAAATGACACAGCGGAACTACTGCAACTCTTGGAATTCCATTCCGACACCTATATCAAAATCTCACCTATCAACTGATAATCTCCAAAAATCCAATTTTGCCAATTCAAGCCTAAATCTACTCCGGACCTCCAAAACTTATTCCGATCATGCTTCTAAGTCCCAAATCACCTTCTGAAGCTAACTGAACCATCAGAACTCACATCCAAGCCCTCTAACATATAAGTCAACATCCGGTTGACTTTTCCAACTTAAGCTTCCTCAAAAGAGACTGTGTCTCAAACCTTACCAAATCATTTCTGAACTCGAGCCAGCCAACTTGATCACATATAGAACTGATAGACAAAGCAATAAGAAGCATAAATAGGGAAAACGGAGCGGTAACTCATGAAATGACTGGCCGAGTTCTTCTTTGGGAAATATATATATAACAAAAAAATATTCTTTTTATTTTCACTAGAACTTTAGGACATTGTACATAGAATAAAAAACATACTTTATCTTTTGTTTATCTTTAGAGTTTCTCCTTTAGGTAATCAAAAACTGAAATCCAAAAATATTTTTTATCTTTTTCATTTCTTGTTTCGAAATCTTTCTTCAGGATATCAAGTGAAAATTTAAAATAATTTTCTTTGGTTCATTCTTTAGATTTTCTTCCTAAAAAAAGAATAAAAAAATATTTTTCTCTTCTAGGATTTTTTTCCTTAATAATTTCTCATAGAGTATCTGTTTAAAAAAAAAAGAAAAATATATGTTCTTTTAAGATTGAGTTTAGAATAGATCATAGAATATTATGTCTAAAAAAGAGAGAGAGATTTTCTTCTTTTTTCTCATCAGAGTATTCATTACGGTGAAAAAGAAAAGAAAAGAAAAAGAGAATGCTAGTTTATTTAGTCTGTTCTCGATTTTTTCGAACTACGCAAAGATCTGATCATACGGCGTCATGATACGTAAGCAACCTACATAGGGTTCAATCGAATCATTTTTTTAAGTTAAAAGAAAAAGAAAAAGAGGTAACAAGAGAGAGAGAGAGAGAGAGAGAGAGATGGAATTATAAGATGTGAGAAATGAGAGGAGAGAGATGGAATTATAAGATGTGAGAAATGAGAGGAGAGAAAAGAGCGATAAATAGAAAAAAAGAGGAAGGAAAATGATCAAGCCAAGAAATGCTAGAAAAGAAAGGAAAGAGAAGATTGAAATGAACAAAGTGGGAAGATGTCATATGACCTTCATATCCTCAAAGTCATTTTAGAACCGACAACTATGACTAGGTGCATTGCACATAATGTGAGATTATCTTATGTTAAATGCCCTAACGCTAACGTGATGACTTCATTTTTGTTCCTCTTTGTTATCTGCATAGAGCAGAATGGTGGTTGGTTTGTGGTTCTTAAAGTGGTAATTCTTATTTACAACCTAAAGTCGAACGGCAATGACAGATGACAACAGAATTGAATTGGTTGATACTGGTGCCTAAAAGTAATTGATTGAACAGGACAATGGGTTAGTTGAAGAGGTAAGGATGTTAAGACAACACATGACGGACATGTATCAGGCTTGGATGACTAGGAAGGCACCACCCCCGCCACCACCTAGCTTCCTAGATGCTACCCTTACCCAAACTCCGGTCATAGTGCCAGATGATCCCCCATACTCTTCGGATTCTCCTGGTTATCACAGCTTTCCCAACCACCCTAGTGGCTCCCTCACTCATCCTTCAACTACCTTTTCCAAAAATTTCCCTCCTGTCATATCCACTATTCCCACGATCACAACTTCTCAACAATCTTTCCTACATAGATACAACAATGAACACCCACTCAAAACTCATGATGCGCAATATTACCCCTCAGAGGTTGCCCACAAGGTCCCTCACTCATACAATCATAGCTTTCGGAATGAGACTCATGTTGAAAATGAAAAGTTCACAGGAAAGGAAGGGCGAGATGAGATATTCAAGAAGCTGAAAGGTATAGAACAATCCTTAAAGAACATGCAAGGGATGGGAAATCAGATTAACATGTCTCACAATGACTTGTGTATGTTCCCTGATATTCATCTGCCCGCTGGATTTAAAATGCCAAAGTTAAACTTGTATGATGGGCGTGGAGACCTAGTAGCCCATCTGAGGGTTTATTGCAGTGAAATGAGAAGTGTTGGCAGGAAAGATGAATTGTTGATCGCATATTTCAGTGAGAGCTTGAGTGGGCAGCCTTGGAATGGTATACTCATCAAGATGTCAATAAGTGGCATGCATGGGATGACATGGCTAAAGATTTTGTTCGACACTTTCAGTATAATCTAGACATTATCCCAGACCGCTCCTCCCTGTCTAAGATGGAAAAGAAACCTGAGGAAAGTTTTAGGGAGTTTGGGCTCAGATTGAGGGAACAAGCTGCTCAGATCAGTCCCCCGATTGGTGAAAAAGAAATAGTTGAGCTTTTTCTACAAGCCCAGGGGCCCACCTACTTCAGTCATTTGATCCCGGCCTTAGGTAAACCTTTCAATGATGTGGTAAAAATGGGGGAGATGGTAGAAGAGGGAATCAAGTCAAGCAAAATCATGAGTTATTCTGCATTGAAAGATACTACAGAAGACATTCAGAACATCTCAGTAAGTTTGGGTGGAAGAAAGAGAAATAGAAAAGACGTTGTTGAGCCCCGCCAATGACAGGATCTAGTGGGCATTCCTGCTCAATGCTATCAGCCTCAATATCGACCCCATGGATATCCCTGTGCTCCAGATAATCCTCCCCAATGCTACTTCTCTCCACAAAATCCCAAAAGTTATACCTTACCTTCTTAGTACTCCATCCACAATGCACCAACATATGCTCCACATCCACAGGACCCGTGATGGCCTGCACCATTTCCGCAAATGTCTTACCCGCCTCCTCAAGCATATCAACCACCTACCCGCAAAAGATTCCAACCGAGGCTAGAGTACAAAATGAAAAGGCAAGAGCAAAAACAAAAGACTTTCACTCCTATTGGAGAATCATATGACAGTCTATTCCAAAAGTTGAGGCAATTGGACATGTTGAATCCGGTTCAGATAAAAATGTTGAACCCTCTTCCAAAGAATTTTGATTATTCTCAAAGGTTCGCATATTGCTCTAATGCCCCGGGGCACAGGAGTATGAGATTTGCTATTCACTCATTTCATACATGTATACTTGTTTATTTACTCATGTATGATATGGTTGGACTGGGTTCATGTGACCACGGCATGCGGATTATGTTGTTGTGCTTCTGACCATGTCGTTTGGACTGTGTTCATGTGCATGTGACCATGTCGGGTGGAATGTGTTGTTATGCCTGTGACCATGCTGGACGGGTTGTATTATTATGCATATGGCCACATCAGGTAGATTATGATATTGTGCATGTTACCCCACTGGGCTGGTATCACGTTGAATTGGTCATGCTTACATGTGGATATAGATCCATCCCCCTAGGGTAACCATCTTATGTTTCTCTCTCGATGGTGTACACGCGGTTATTGAGGAAATCTGGCGAGTGTTTTTATTTGGATTTTACATTTCATTTTTACTTGTAATTTCCTTAATAATTTATCTAATTTAACTGCACATCATATCTAAATGTCGAGTGTTGATAGAGCAAGGTATTTGAGAAATTGTACACATAAACACACGAATGTTTTCTTACTGAACTTTATGATTTGATTCCATTATTGATCTGTACTGGATTAAAAGATGAAACACCACAGGGATAGCTAGCATCATTTAATAATTTGTGTTTCTCTTACCTCTCCGTGTTTAATTACGATACTTATTGAGTACATTCAGTCAGTTGTACTCATACTATACTCTGCACTTAATTGTGCAGATCCAAGTGTGGGGACTAGTTATCAGTAGTAGATTTGCTTGTTGGACTATCTGCAAAAGGCGAGGTAGAGCTACATCCTTGGTCGCAGTTTGACTTGTCTTTTCCTTTTATAATATTTTTATAGCTCAAATAGTGTATTTATTGTTCAATTTCAGACTTGTATTCTGTTGTAGAAGCTCATGACTTCGTATTTACCAGTTTCTGTGAATTTATATTGTATTAGCTGTTATATTATATTGAGACCTCAAACTTATATTATTTGTATAAATTTCGTTATTCTATTTGCCTTTGTTATCATATTTTGGCTTGCCTAGCCGGTGTGTTAGGCGATATCACGACGGATAGAGATCTTGGTTCGTGACACTCTTCTTCGTTGCCTTGACGTCCGGGGAGCCAGAAGATTTCCTCTTTTTCTCATCCTGCACAGCAACTCCAGGCTATCCCGAAACAGAGGGTTTAGCAAGTAAGGACGAGGTCTCGTCCTCGTCCAACGGTCGAAGCTTGGTGGTCTTGGATAAACCTTTAATAGAAAAAGAACTTAGTATAAATAAAGGTTGAATATGAAATTAAACTTATTGGGGAGGAGCACTCACCCTGGGAACGGGCCTCCCACTTACCCTTTGAAAGTTTGCGCCCTTCGCGCTCCAAATACGACATTTTTTTGCAAATCCCCTCAATCCACTCCTTGAAGCGCGGGACTGCATGGGGAACTTGGGTGACCGTTGCACGATGATAGGAAAAGGCAATTAGAAAAAGAACAAAAGAAATTCCTAGTACTCAGGAAGGAAAGAAACTTACGGGTGGAGTTCCACTTTTCAAGGAACGGTAAAATTCGGGGGGGAAAGAGATCTTCAATTTTCACCCGAATAAATCTCTCTGGAAACCTCGATCCCGATCTTCATCGATGCTCGAGAATTAAGCTTTGCTTGCTCGACGGATGAGCTTGATCAACCCTCCTCGGAAAACTCTGGGACTATAGAGACGAAGCAGGTGGTCGCTTTAAAGTCGAGGTGTTTTGGTGTTGTTGACAAAATGGCAGAGGATGATTACAACCCTTCAGAAAGATGGGTGAATCTACCCAAGGCAGATCTTATACCTTTTACAAAAGCTAAGGATTATGGGGTCCACTTGGGCAAGTGTTAAAGGGTAAGTGTAAGCACTTAAATACCCCTCCATGTAAGTGGTAATGTTCTCATCAGGACCAGGAACGACCACTTCCTTGCCCTCCTAGTTGAAGTCGTACTTAGGGAGTGTATCCTCGGTAACGGAGTATATGTACCTCCATACCCCCTCGCCTCGGTCTTGTTGATTGGAGGATTTTTCGACTTTGAAGTCATTCTCAATGGAGTAGCCCCCGGGGATGAAACTCTTTAGGGGTGGCTTCGGGGCCACCTCAGGCACGACCATCTCAGCATCTATAGCCGGGTTGGAAGTTGAAGGGACAATCTCATTGAGGAAAAAATTTCGAAGTCGTCGCTATCAAATTCTGGAAAATATGAAGGTTTGAAGGTGAGGATGAAAATTTGAAGATAAGGGTGAAGGTATGAAGGTCAGATTTGAAGATTTGAAGATGGAGTATGAAGATGGGATGATAAAAATATGACAATCTGGGAAACGATGTATGAAGGTTTGAAGGGGTTAAGAATAAGTAAAGAGTTCGAGGGTAAATTAAGGAGCTCTAGTATTGGAAAGTGAAACAACGCGATGGTTAATCGGTGGTTGACACGTATCCAAAGTCAGAACAATGCGACTAATGGGATGTTTCACCGACCCGTCATCTTGATTGTAGCGTATGGATGAAGGAACCAAGGTTAATTTATTGCTTCCTATAACTTCGATAAATCCGCTCTCCTAGAAGCGAGGAGACTATCTGTGCACAGGTAAAACGGGGATAGTGTTTTCCTCGATTCCCCGATTAGGAAACAAAAGGGAAGCACAACTCGACACGATTATAAGCAAGGCCGAAGGACCCCTCGTATCGGAAACCGGAGGGGTGCATGATGCATCTGGGATCGGGCACGGTGAAATAACAAACCCAGACCAAGTAAGGTTTTTGGATCACGGGATACATAGAGAACAGTTATGCATGATGAGTAGGGAGTCGTAATATTCGCCCTTTATTACGACGTGAATCCCGTCCAACATTACCTGCAGATCGACATTTACCAAGTAAAGAAGAGTTTTTTACGTTATTTAGATTTGTACTAGGACAAAAATTCCCCTACTATATAAAAAGGGAAGGTTTCTTTTATTTGGACATATTGTGACACGCTTAGTCTCCTGAACGAAGAGGGGACATGAGCATTGTCCTGGGTAATTTGGAACTCTCCGAGAGTCGTTGTGAATGTAGGTATTGTAGGCGGATTGGAGTTGATGAAGTTGAGGGGGCTATGCATAAGATGAGCAGGGGAAAAGCGACCAGGCCGGATGAAATCCCGATAGAGTTTTGGAAGAGTGCGGGCAAGGCAGGTTTGGAGTAGCTCACTAGGTTATTTAATGTTATTTTTAGAATGAAGAAGATGCCCGAGGTGGATCACGATGGTTCCTGTATACAAGAACAAGGGTGATATCCAAAATTGCAATAAGTATCGGTGTATCAAGCTGCTTAGCCATACTATGAAAGTTTGGAAGAGAGTGGTAGAGCTAAGGGTGAGGAGGAGTGTGTCTATTTTCGAGAACTAATTTGGGTTTATGCCGGAGCGTTCGACTACATAAGCCATCCACCGTGTTAGGAGATTGATGGAGCAATATAGGGAGAGAAAGAAGAACTTGCAAATGGTGCTCATCGACTTAGAAAAGGGGTACGATAAAGTTCTGCGGGAGATTTTGTGGAGATGTTTGGAGGCTAGAGGTGTACATGTTGCCTATGTAAGGTTGATTAAGGACATGTATGATAGAGTAAATACCCAAGTAAGGACGGTGGGTGGGGGCTCAGACCATTTTCCGATTATGATAGGGTTGCATCAAGGGTCGGCACAACCCTTTTTTGTTTGCTTTGGCGATGAATGTACTGACGCGCCACATCCAAAGGGAGGTGCCGTGGAGCATGCTATTTGCATATGATATTGTATTGATTGACGAGATGTGAGACGGTATGAAAGAGTAATTAGACGTATGGAGGCAGACCCTGGAATCTAAAGGTTTCAAGTTGAGCAGGACTAAGATAGAATACTTGGAGTGTAAGTTCAATGGCGATACTCAAGGAGGGGAAGGAGAGGTGAGGCTGGACTCGTAGGTCATCTCTAAGATAGGGAGTTTTTTAAGTACCCTGGGTCTATTATTCAGGGGGATTGGGAGTTTGATGAAGATGTCACACATCACATTGGGGCGGGATGGATGAAATGGAGACTCGCTTTCGATATTTTGTGTGACAAGAAGGTGGCACCAAAACTTAAGGGTAAGTTCTACAGAGTGGTGGTCAGATCAACGATGTTGTATGGGGCTGAGTGTTGATCAGTCAATATTGCTCATGTCCAGAAGATGAAGGTAGCAGAGATGAGGATCCTGAGATGAATGTGCGGGCACGCCAGTTTAGATAGGATCAAAAATGAGATTATTCGCGACAAGGTGGGTGTGGCCCCTATTGAGTACAAGATGCAGGAAGCACGACTTAGGTGGTTTGGTCATGTGAGGAGGAGGAGCACAGATGCCCTGGTGAGGAGGTGTAAGAGGTTAACATTGGAGGTCCTACGGAGAGGTAGAGGTAGGCCAAATAAGAGGTGGGAAGAGGTGATTAGGCAAGACATGGTGCAACTTCAACTGACCGAGGACATGACCGTTGATAGGAAGTTATGGAGATCAAGGATTAGGGTAGTAGAGTAGGTAGTCTAGACTGTTCATAGCAGTAGTATTGGCACGCACTCTCGCTTTCTGTTGGTAGTAGATTTTTATGACTAACCGTTATTTTCTTTCATTGTTACCTTACTATCTGGTTGTTTTTATTATGCTTTTATATGGCTTCTTGGCACTGTCCCTTGTTGTCTATATTTTCGTTAATGTGGTGCTTATACTTTCCTGAGCCGGGAGTCTATTGGAAACAACCTTTTTATCCTCACAAGGTAGGGGTAAGATCTGCGTACACACTATCCTCCTCAGATCCCACGGTGTGGGATATTACTGGGTATATTGTTGTTGTTGTAACACGCAAATCAAAGCAATAAAAGTTTATTTGTGTCTTCTAGCTATTGTTCAAAGTGTTCTTCATTTGTTCTCTTCTTTATTGGCGACCGAGCTTGTATCGAGGGTCCGATCGAGAACGAATTCCACTGTTTAACTTAAGATCAGGCTTGATCATCACGTTGCGATTGGTTTGATCTTATGTTTTATCTTTAACTTATTTACCATATGTTCTTAATCATTCGTATTAAACTAAATCACATATCCTTTAAACCGCGTATAAATTTAATTGTTAATTGTTTTTAGGGTAAACAGTGTTCGCAGAAACAATAACCATAAATGAACCTGACCAATTAAGCAATATTCAGATACCTAAAAGGGCTAGGTCAATTGAGTCGAAAAGCTTCTCATTTCTTGTAGCTCGGCCTACAAGCTGCAAATAAAAAGCAAGGATAAACTACAAGGTTACTACATTGATGAATATACTCTTTTAATTATAGAAACGTGCTATTTGGTCAGTCTCAATATATATGGATGCACAATTAGGAACATGTATGCTATAAATTAATTATTTTTTTACTATTAGCGAATTGATGCTTGTGAAGACTTTGGAAAGTCATAAAGCTAGTTCTTCTGAAGAATATTACACGCTAGATGAGGTGAAGCGAAACATTAGTCAGTTTTAAGTCCGCTATTTAAAATATATTCATATACAATATATTTAAAGATTAGTCAATATATTCAAACTTTAGGACTAATAGCATGTTTGGCCAAGCTTCTAAAATTAGCTTATTTTGAAAAATATTTTTCTCAAAAGTACTTTTTAATGGTGATGAGCAGTTTGTATTTGGTTAATTACTCTGAAAAGCACTTTTGAACAATAATTAGTGTTTGGCCAAACTTTTAAAAACTCCTTCTAAGTGTATTTTTCTCAAATGCTTATGAAGAAAAGCTACTTTTTTCTGTTTCTGCTTCTCCTCAAAAGCACTTTCTATTCCTTCTAAAAGCTTGGCCAAATACCTTAATTTTTTGAAAGAAAACACTTTTGACTAAAAAAAAAGCACTTTTGGCCCAAAATAAAAACTTGGACAAACAGGCTATAAGTATCCTTAATTTGGAAGTCCTTAATTTCTAAAGTGCTAATTTAAAATTCAGAACATAAGATTCGAATTTCTGGACACAATTTTCGAACTTTAGGACACGATGCCTTGAAGTTTGAACTTTGAGGTTTAAAATTTAAACTTCAGGACGTCGTGCCTTGAAACTTGAGCGAATTGGTTAATATTTAAATACCTTGTAATCTGTAAATATATTTTAAACAATATGCTTAAAAGTGATTACTTGGTGTCATTTTCACCCTAGATGTTGGAATGGAATCTTTACACAAATAAACCGACTGGATTTACTATTTATCTTATTAGCTTATATATTTAGATTATACACGAATTATATATGATTACACACATATTATATATTAATTCTACATATATTATATATCTGCTAACTACTTTTAATTTAAACGGTTTGGTAGACGGCTAGTTAGGTTAATTCTTCTATTGGAGGGTTGAATTGATCCATATGCTTGATAATTTAAGCTTTGGTTATCTACGTCTAACATTTTGGGCTTCTTGTGGTGCGGTAACCAACTCTGTGTAAAAATCACGAAGCACGCGGCGAAAGGAATGATTAAACCAAAATACATACACTGACAATATGGCCTTTGTGGGTGCTATCACGGGCCAGAGGCTAAAATAAAGGCCCATTTGCACAAGACATGAGGAGGTGGGCCGCAAAAGCCTTAGTAGAAATGACACCAACTAGCAATTCTAAAGGGTTGTATTTAGAAAAATTGGCATCCTATAACAATACATAATAGAAATTGGCAATTATTTAATCTTATATTAGGTTTGGCAAAGATAGCCCCAAACAATTGGCATTATATATCCAAATCTTAAAAAAACTACTCTCTTTTATATTCTCTCCTAAGAAAAAATACACGCTTATTATGGCTTCCCTCCCCATTTCTCTCACTGTATTTCTTCTTCTATCTCAAAGAGGAGGGGAGAAAATTTAGAATTTTTCTAATTTTTCCTTTTATCCACACCATTTGCATCGTCAAATCAGCATCCATGACCACCAATGCCTTGCCGACGTTGTCCAGTTAATTTTCACCCCAATCGAAGAAGAGCAACCTACAAGATATGAATGCTACGAGATTCTTAGGTTTTTGAGGAATTTTCGGATCCTTCTCAAACTTAAGAGAATCACACACAAGTTTTTAAGTACGTCCGTGTATATCACTTTGTATATCGTGTATACAACACAATTTATTTATGGACGCCCGTGTATATCACATTGTATATCGTATATATAAAATAAATTTTTATGGATATACACAGATACAGATAAAATACATGAGATATTACTGATGTACATAGAGATATACACGGGTTACAATAGGGGATATACATGTGGAGCCGTCATGAACTTGAGTTTTCAGTCTAAAATGTGTTATACAAAGAACGAAAATAAAATTTTAATAAACTTTTTTGATATACACATTATTATTATTATTATGTTATACATTGTGATATACAAATAATATAATTATTAATTATTGATCAAAAAGGGAAAATAAATTTTTGATATAGCATGTTTAAGCAAGTTCTAAAATATAAAAATAATAAATATAATTGTGGGAGTAAATAATATTTTGATATACAAAGAAAATTAATTCTTGATATACACAAAGAAGAAAAATAAATTTATGATATCTATTTTGGTATACACATGTCCGATGTGCTATACACTGTGATATACAAATAATACAATATTTTTATTGTGATATACATTGATATAAAGACAACAATAAATATATATAATTTTATATTATGGATATACAAAAAATAATATTATTTATATACAAAGAATGAAAATAAAATTTTAATATACATGTTGATATAGACAAAGAAGGAAAAAAAAAGTTGTGATATATATATTATTATTGTGATATACATTTATTGGCTATTGACGCCAATGCCTATAACTAAGGCTATATTCTGCCAATTATATGGGTATATTGTTATACCATGCCAAAACCCCTTGTATTTAAGAATTAATCGGTGTGTCCTGAATTTTTATTTTTAAGTTCAAATTTTCAGGACAAAAATATCTTGAATTGTCCCGAAATTAAGATTTTTAGTTTAAAATACTGGATAATCCCTAAATAATATTTCTGGGAATGACTATCTGTGCACTTGCCCCAAAGCCTTAAGAGTGCAAAAACAACTATTCTCAAGATTAGGGGTGTTCGTCGGTCGGTACGGTACGATATATAAATATTTTGATTCAGTATTTTCGGTATTCAGTTTCTTAAAATGCTATATCAATACGTTCCTAATTAAATTCGGTATGGTTCGATTTTTCTCCTTTCAATTTTGATTTATTCGGTTTGAATGCTAACTAGTGCATAGAGTCATAGACTGTAATATTCTTAATTAAAGTACTCTAAAGTACAAAACTAAAAATATTTGTTGACAAAAAATTTGTCCAAGACTAGCAAATATCAACACAGAAAGAGAAAATTGTACATAAAAGAATAAATTTGATCATTAAAAATGTCTTGTTACTTGCTTAGAATTAATTGATGAATTTAGAGAATAAAGAAAAGTAAAATTTAAGATTTTTTATATTTTTGATATAATTAAAAATATGTGTATTGTGTGATATAATATATATTTCGATACGATATTGGTATATCGGTATTTCATTTTAAAATACCAAATATCATACCAATACCAATATTTTTTTAAAAATAAGCCAAATACCATATCGAATATCAAATACTGAAATTTTCGGTTTCGGTACGGTAATTCTGTATTTACCAAATTATGCACGACCCTACTCAGGATTGCTATTTAGAGATTAGCTAGTATTTATTTTTTTCTAAAATTTTAAATTAAAAATCTTAATTTCATTATAATTTAGGATATTTATGTCCCAAAAAATTAAACTAAAAAACTGAAATTCAGAATGTATGGGTTAATTTCTAAATAGAAGCCTTTAAAGTGGCTACCTGGTGTCATTTTTACTAGGCTTAGAGGAAATATCCGAAGACCCAGATAAGCAAAACGCAAAGACAGAGATTTCTGCAGATAACATCGTTAATAGGATAAGGCGTTCTTCCTTCCCCTTTTCACCATTCACTACCGTAACACATCTTTCTCCTCCATTTCCATGAATTCTACCTCCTTCATTTCTTAACATTAACAGAAAGAACCCTAAATTACCTCACTTCTCATACCAGAAAATGGGTTCCGTTGTTCTCCCTCAGGTCTGCAACCCTTCTTTATTTTCCTTATTACCAAGATTTTTGCATTTTCGTGTTAAAAATTTATGATTTTATTGAATTTTACAGGCATTATTTGTAGTTCCAAGAAATCTCACAACATGTACACCAAAGAAGCTAGCTTTTTCAGCCTGTGTTTCTCGTAGACCCTCTCAGTTGAATTTGTCATTGTTTTCACACAATTCAATGGGGTTAAGTTCAAAGTGGGAAAGTCGTTCTTTTGTTGTTAGAGCTGAAGCTGAAGCTGATTCTCAAGGGGAACCAGAAGCTGCTGAGACTGAGGAAGCTGCCACAGCAGAAACAGCAGTTGCAACTGAGGAAAGGCCACCATTTAAGCCGAGAGCTAAGCTTGGAGATATAATGGGGGTATTTCTTAAGCACTACCCTTTTATTTTTCTAATTGGTTAATTGGCTCTTGTCTGGATTGTGTAAAGTTTTTGAGTTTGGCGTGAAAATGTATATACTGAGGTTTGGGAAACTTAATATTAAGCTAATTTGATGAATGTTGCATTATTGTTGGAGTAGATATTGAATAAGCAAGCAATTGAGGCGTCAGATGCTGTAAGGCCTATACCAGACATTAGGACTGGTGATGTTGTTGAGATCAAATTGGTAAGTATCTGTATGTCGATCGTGTTTTTTTTCTGAAAATAAAAAAGGTTTGAGGTAGAGTTACCCTCAAAAGTTTAATTGGAAGGATGTGTATGAACTTGTAGGAAGTCCCAGAGAATAGGAGGAGGTTGTCTATTTATAAAGGTATAGTCATTTCAAAACAAAATGCTGGTATTCACACTACAATTCGCATTCGGAGGATCATTGCTGGCATTGGAGTTGAAATAGTGTTCCCAGTGTAAGTCTTACTTTCTGTGCTTTAATGTGGTGACTTTGCAAATTTGTTTTATGATTTCTGTCGTGTATACTTGTATAGTACGTTGTTTGCTGTCGCTTTGAGTTTAAATCTGTATTAGTAATGTTTCAAGTGAAAATGAAGTAAGTTATATGATATGTCACTATTCAGATAGGATATTCTTGCAGATCAAAGTGACATTCGCAATTTCTCATAGTCAACCAGCAAAAAGATTTTGAACTGTCTGCTAGTTTTTGGATATTGTGCTTGAAACTTAGCAACATTAGCGTTAAAGTCACAGACAGCTATTTGAATCTGTTGGCCTATTCAATCAGTGGTTCTTTCTTCTTACTTGGACAACTTCATGCTGTTAAACGTTTCATTCCTTACAATTTCAGCTCACTATCATCGTATAAAAGAGGGGCTCTATAAGATGTGAAAGAACATCACTCATGATTGATACATTTCCTTGGGCTTGAAAATCAGATGTTAAAGTGATCTTAAATCTATTTAAGTAATACCTGAACAGGATTTGACTGATTAGCTGAACCAACAAATTTCTGTGACCACCGCTTGGTTGCTATGTAGCCTACTTCCTTCTCCTTTAGCAATGACAAAGGACATGGTGAAGGAAAAATATCAGTTTTTGTTAGTTTTCCTTTTAGGCAGTGGGAGCAAAAGTAACAAATAGCACGGAAATAATTGTAGAGAGTCTTAACAATAATAATTGTAGAGATATTTGAGTGATTTGTGGTCACTTTAGGGGACTTTGGCTGATTTGTCGTTTTGGATCTCTCTTCCTTTCTCTTCGTTAGCCAGATGTGCAAGTTACTGCTGATGTGATGGAGTAAAATTGATGAATGGCGTTACACCTTTGGGTGAAATATGGGAAGAATTTGGTCTTTATACTTCTATTGATTATTCTTGTTTCCCATCTGATGATAGTAGTTTAAAACACTTTCCCATGACAAGAAAGACCTATTTTGGTTTTCATTTTTCCCTTGGGTAATATTGATCATGGCTGCTACCATTGTCCAAGTAAGAAATTGGAAAAGTAGTGGGAGGACCGTTTAATTTACTGATACAGACATACAGGTTTTTAGGGAACAAAGCCCCATCTTGTTAAAAGTTTAGGGATTACACATGTGATTTACCTTAAAAATTTAAATGGATCTCTAGAACAGTACACAGCCTTGTAAACAACCTGATTATTGTCTTGCCTGGTGAGTTGCTTTTGTTTTGGATATCAGAGGTGGATTCCGGATTTGAAGTTTATTCGCTTGTAGTTACAGTAGTAACTTAGTGCACAGTCAAATATCTATAGATATTTAGTAGACTTTTTAACACATATACACTGTCTAGGCAATAGCATGCATTCACGTGAACCTCCGTATGTCGTAGGGTAGATCTGCTCATGTTGGATATCTTCTTTTTTGTCTCCTTTAAAATCTTGGAGACATTACTTGAATCTGGAGTATCATCTAGAAATATAATCTTAATGTACTTTTTTGAGGTGTCCCATAGTTTTATGTAAGTTTCTTCCATCAGAATATCGGATGAAAATAACAAGCTTCTTCTGTCAAAATGTGCATATATAAGTAAATAAGTAATATGTGCTCCACGTGTAGATGGCAAATTAGATGCTGAAATTGACCTGCTAATTATGGATGGGGGTCAACTTGTGTTCTTGTATTCTTGATCCACGTCTCCATTCTGCCCCCTTGTGGGGTATTAGTGTCACAGCATAACTTTAGTTATGCTTACATAGTCAAGAAAATAGGAACTTATTATTATCATTCTCCTTTTTACTTTTCATGACAACAGGTATTCACCAAATATCAAGGAACTCAAAGTAGTTAAGCACCGGAAAGTCAGGCGGGCAAGATTGTACTATTTGCGTGACAAACTCCCTCGGCTCTCTACTTTCAAATGAGAATCCTTTAGTTTGGCCTCTTTCTACTGTCCTTTTCCTTCATAATTTTGTTCCTTTTCTTTATTGGAAGTCTACGTAAGTGTAATTTACATCAAACATTCGTAAATAGGTTGTTTCATTTTTGCTTAGTTTTTCTCCAATCTATTGAAACTTTTTCGACATACTCCTTTTCAATATGAATGATGCAATTACTAGTTGGAGAGTTAAATTTTCTTTTCTTTGATGATGATATTGTTTGCCGTTTTCTATAGCTGTGGCGCTGAAGAATTCGTGTTGCTGCCTTTGCCGTTTCGGGGGGCGCCAAGCGCCAACCTTGACCCCCAAATTTCCTACACTTTGTGCTTTGCTGCCTTTGGCGTTTTAGTTGGTGCCTTGCGCCCTTCTGGACAAAAAAATTTCGTTTTGGCTTCAAACCGTGTGTATTCTAATTGACTCCTACATATATAAGCACTATAATTAAGATCAAGTGTTAATATTCACAAAACTAGACTCCCGTTATGCGCGGGGTCTGTGGAAGGGGTATGCAGCCTTAAGCGTCAATATTCACATTAAAGTTAAATGTAGTATAGCAATTCATTGTACGCGTTAGATCATAGTATATAATTAATTGAGACAGATAGACAGTGAATTAGACCTTGCCATCGAGCTGGGATGTCAATTCTGAAATTCCAAAAACTAGACAGTCCTCTGAAAATTGGCCTTCTTGATTTTCATGGGCATTTAGATAAAATCTTGTGTTTCTTCATATCCTCTATGTACTAATGTCGACCCTTTTGGTGACAAAAATGGCAAAAGTTACGGGCAAAACTAATTTAATAGTGGGCATATCCAAATAATATAAATGAGCTGGATTGAAGTGTAAATAACTGTCTGGTGATATACTATCAGTTGTTTACACATTTTAACAATTCTTTTTGAGATTTACAGAATCACTCCACAGTAGGTAATATGTTAAAGAGAGCGATAAGAAAACTTGAGTAGATGCTCCTCCTAATTATATTAAACAAATTAAAGATGATTACCAATGCCAAAATTGATTTTTAAAAAAAAGAAAAGCTGATAAATTCGGGTATGTTTGATTCAAACATATCCGACAGATCAATATTTTAATTCGGACTCAAATATGGAATAACAAGCAGCTACAGATGTATTAAACGGCATAAAATAATACTGAACGAGTCAGAAACAAAATGGAAAACGTCGAAATTAAGAAATTACGCTAACACGTCGAAGACAACAAAAAACAAAATGAACGAACACGAATATGCTGATGCCTGGTATAAACCAAATAATTTAAGTAAGGACACATAATTTTAGTGTATTTTTGTTTGTAAGTATTCAATATCTAAAATTTATTAGTCTAACTAATAGCATGTTTGGCCAAACTGTAAAATTAGCTTATTCTGAGAAGTATTTTTTCTCAAAGTGTTTTTTCCAAAAGTACTTTTGGTGAGAAATGGTTTGTGTTTGACTAATTAATTTAAAAAACACTTTTGAGCAGCAATTAGTGTTTGACCAAACTTTTAAAAACTGCTTCGTATATTTTTTTGCTCAAAAGTGTTTTTCAAAAAATTGCTTTTGGAGAGAAGTTACTTTTTTCCGCTTCTCCAAAACTGCTTTTGCTTATCTTCAAAAACACTTTTTTTTCTTTCAAAAGTTTGGCCAAATACTTTAATTTTTTAAAGAAAAAAAAACTTTTGGCCAAACAAACTATAATTCAAATATACAGATGATATTGTGAAGAGATAAAACGATCTGATCAAAAATAAACTTAGTCGACTTGATTCTTACATCAAATTATATAGACTTATAATATTTAAATAAATTAAGATTATATAATATTAATTAACTATAGCTGATTGAAAAAAATCACAGGTAATGTATTTATTAATATGACTCGGCCAGGAAATGTAACCATTATATTAAACTACTAAAGGGTGGTTTGGTAGGATGTATAAGAATAATGCGGAATAAGATGTATTAGTATGCATGGATTAGTAATGCATGTGTTAGTAATGCAAGCATTAGTTGTGCATATATTATTTCTTATCTACTGTTTGGTGTGTTGTATTAAAATTATAATGCATTGCATAATTTTTAAGAAAAATAGTTGTTTATAAAAATGCCCTCCATATTCTCTAACTTTAAAGGACTTTAAGGACAATTTTATCTTTAAACATACTAATGCATGCATTAATAGCCTTGATATTACTAATGTCATGGTTTTCTATGCATTACTAATGCATAGGATAATACCATTAGTTATACATATGTTAAAAAAATGTATCAAACAAGGTATTAGTAATGCATAGAGCTAATACTTACATTATTTTTTCTAATACCTCCCGCCAGACGTCCCTGTAATTAAGTGAACAAGTTGAGGACAAATATATATATATATATATATATAATAATTACATTTATTGATATGACTCGAGTAAATTTTAGCTATAATTAAGCTATTTAATCGAAGAATTATCCCGTATTTATCCGATGAATAATCAAACTGAAGTGGACCCCACAAAATAGAAGGAGCAACCAGTCCGAACATTCGCTTTTGAATCGGACGTCACTGTCCGCACACATTCGCCATGTGTCACGCCATCATTTCCACCACCTCCTCTCCCTCCCTTTCCTCTCTTTCCCCTCACCTCATTATTGCTGATTGATACCCCCCACCCCCATTACCCCCACACCCATACCACCCGCACATACCTGTATAAGAAACCTTCATAACATAACTATTCACTTTTCCCCCTCTTTCTCTTTCTTCTTCTCTCAAAAGCTACACAGATCTTTCAGGTAAAATTCCTTCTTCTCCTTTTTATTTTCAACGGCATTTCTATGATCATCAGTTCTTTTTTTTTTTAATTTTAGGAAAAACTGTTTTTTTTTTCTATCTATATTTGCATTTGATGCATTTATCTGTTTTGTTATTGGATGCATTTTGGTAACCTAGGGTTTGTGTATGTGTATGTTTTTGTTTTGTATTTTTTAGGTTCGTTTTGATAGGGGGCTGATCAGCTTGAGGTTCGTAACCATGACTGGTACTACCAACCAGTTGATATCTGTTAGTCCTGAGGAGCTCAGATTCCAATGTAAGCTCTCTCTCTCTCTCTCTCTCTCTCTCTCAGAGATTTTTGTTTCCGGATTTTTGGTTAATTACGCTTTTGTTTTAATTTTATGTCTTGTGATGGGGAAAGTTATTATTTTGATTTGGTTAATTGCAATTGAATGCACCAAAGACGAAAATAGAACGGCCTGTAGAATATGTTGTATCTAGACGTTGGGGATAAATGTGAGAGAGAATTAAAAGAAGAGGGAGAAATTTGAGGGCAATATGCAGTGGGTGAAAAAGTTGTCAAATTTATGTTTTATTAGCACTTACAGACTAATGTATGTGATTTTTATCACAAAATTATGAGCTTTGTGGTGAAATCGTTCAGAGGAAACAAAAAATGAGCTGCTCACACTATGATCTGATTGCTGATCAGATCTATTTTTAAGCTAATCTCGTGGTTGGGGGAGGGGTGGCGGGGCGGCAGGAAGAGGGTGCAAGAGAGTAGTCATATGGGTAAAGTTGCAGTGGTGAAAGAGATTTAAAAGGATTTCATGTGAGGATTTATGGGTTTTTTTTGTTGATGTTTTCTTCTCGATTTATTTGTGCAAAATATTAGCTCGCTCAACTGTGAACTTGACGGAGCCAAAAGAGTGATTGTTCATCCAATATATTAGGGTGAGTAAGTGTGAGATATTAATCAGTATAATTGAGTTAAACCTTATATGCAGACATAATTTCTTCTGCTGTGTTATGTGTCAAACATGGACGCCAAAATCTTGGCGCTAGTAGAAATGGACTTGTAAAGTATAAAATTCCAGAGCTGTTGGCTTATTTTCAGGACCAAGTAACTCAGTAAGTTAGATTAGCTCAATGAATCCGCTCTCTATATTTTTCGATAAGAAAGATGATTTTATTAATCATAGTACTAAGTGGGTGCTCCAAAATATTTACAGTTCAGAAATGCACAAAGGAACTATTCTCCACAGTGTTCTGAGTTGCTTCTTTACTTTCTACCCCTATCAGCTTTGGAAGTTCTCCTTTAGTATCTTAGGCATAGCACGCTGCATAAAGATCAAGGAATAAACGCCAGACATACCATGTCTTGCTGCAGTTATAAAAAAGTGATTGGAGGACTCTGGAGCACATTCACATATGTAATATCATAGTTATGTGGAAGCAACCTCCTCTGTCATGCCTTTTTTATAGCTAACTTTCCAAAGCAGGCTGCTTTAGCGGAGCTCTTTTGACTTCCTAATGACTTCACAAGGCCACTGTGTTACTCACCTGCATTGATCAACAGGTCATAAGACTTCCTATTCTTCCTTGCTTTCCAGTGTGAGATGTTCCCGTCAAAAGATGTGACTTCTGTTCTTCCAGCTTTAGAAGAAGTAGCAATGCTCTTTCAATCTCCAAATCCTGTAGATCTCTTGTGAAATTAATTTGTCACCCATTTTCATCTCTGATATCTGCAAAGTGACAACAATCTGTGATGCACTGATGCTAAGATATATAAGTCTGGAATTGTTGCTTCAGGTGCACTTTTCCACCCACAGATCTAATTGCAGCATCATTTTGCTTCATTGACCTCCTTAAGCTTTCTAAATTAATGAATTCTCTCAAGTAACAATTTATTTGCCTCCACAATGCCACTCATAGGAGTATTTCCCGGTTTTTTGGATTATCTATATGACTTTTTCCTTTCGACATTTTCTATTGTAATTCTTGTTCTATGTGGAGTATCCAAAATCACGTGATAAGGAGACTTCTTTTTGGTACTTTCAAGTTCATTACCCCTATTCCTCCATGTCTTTTTGGAGCTATCATTTCAGACCATTTAACTAGATGCTGCTTCCTCTTCTGAGCTTTATCGTCCCACAGGAAGTCTCTTCCTTTTCCCACCTCATTGGCATTTGCAGCACAAATTAGATATGTTGGCAATTGGCATACACCTATTACTCCCTCAATTTCATTTTTGTATGATGGTGTTTAATTGGGGACAAAGTTTAAGTAATGAAAAGAAAGACTTTGGCACATAAGCTAGATGTATATAACATCCCAAAATAGCCTCCAAAGTTTTGTGATTTTCAATGCCATGTCATTCCTATAAGAGTAGTTAAAGGAATGAGTAGTTATTAAGGACAAAATTAGAAATGTAAAAATTAAAGAGCTTAAAATATAGAACTCAGGGACGATGATGCAGAGCAAACATAGGCCCTCATATTGTTGGATTGTATCTGTGGCAAAGTGTTTTGTTACATGAGCATGTGTAAACATATAGAACTCAGTCCCAAAAACATGAAGGGCTATTCTTTTAAATGTCCGAAAGAATTTTCAGTATGTTTTAATTTTGCAATGACAATAAGCATAGGCCCTCATATTGTTAGAATGTATCTGTGGCAAAGTGTTTTATTACATGAGCATAGGCCCTCATATTGTTAGAATGTATCTGTGGCAAAGTGTTTTATTACATGAGCAAGTGTAATCCACTATGGCACTATCAAGAGTGATATCAGCAACAACAACAATAATTTTGGTCAAGATAGAGAAACTGATACAGTAGAAAGGAATATACATAACAGGCATCATCTATAGAGGAGTATCATGATATGACCAGATAACAAGTTTGTACCTCATAAATTAAAAACAATACAATAATGAACAATATTCTTATTTTATTTAATTAGCTTAATTTATTTTTTGATCTTTATAGGTTCAGACAATATTAATCATTTTGAATTCAAGTACTAGGTCACTAAAATAGTATTGATATTCATGAGATATTCTATCTACAAATGACAAACAATAACTTTTTTATACTTTATTTGGTTTTGTACCTCAAACAAATGTTTTAAGAATATACAACAACAACAACCCAGTAGAATCGCACCAGTGGGGTCTGGGGAGGATAGAGTGTACGCAAACCTTGGGGAGGGTAGAGTGTACGCAGACTTTACTCCTACCCCGGAGGGATAGAGAGGCTTTTTCCGGGATACTGTAAATTTTTTATATCAAAATTTACTATTTTGGATACAGTTTTTTAAATTATTGACACAAGATACCACACGCAACAAATGTGGCCAACGGCTAGCTCCTCCAATAATGATTCAAAAAGAGAAGAAAAGGTTGCTCCAATAATGTTCATTTGCAATTAAAAAAATAACTTTCTTATGCAAAGGAGCATATTCAACAGTAGCACATTTTGATCAGCAACAGGATCAGGATCTTTGTACGTTACACGTTCATTTTTTTATTTTTTTTTATCAGTAAGTTCTTTGGGCTGCACTAAGAAGTTGTTTCTTTTCTTCCTTGTTTGAGCCTTTTGTTGGTTCTTCGCATGGCATACACTTTCATACATTACCTAATTACTGCTTGGCTTTTCTGTGTTAGTTGAGCTGGAGAAACAAAGCTACTGTGATCTTAAAGTTACAAACAGCACAGAGCATTGTGTTGCTTTCAAGGTATGCTTTAGCTCAATTTGACAAAATCTCACAATTCAGTCATCACTTCTTTAATGACTATTACAACTCATATCTAGGTATATCCTGTATCATTTTCTTTGTTAGGTGAAAACTACTTCTCCTAAAAAGTACTTTGTTCGGCCAAACACAGGTGTCATACATCCCTGGGATTCATGTTTTATACGAGGTGCCACTCCGAATCCTGAAGTTCTATTAGAAGCACTTTAATCTGTTATACCACAGTTAGCTTTGAATGTTTTAGCAGAATATTTAGGCAAACATAGTACTGCATAAAAGTTTATTTACACTGGTACCACCATTTGCCAGAAAATATAATAAAGAGCAGTTGTTGATATCTTGGTATATAGCAAATGTACGCACAAATTGTTCAAATATTGGCTTGGATTAGCTTACTCCTTTGCTGTTTGGATAAACTTAGGTAGGATAAATTTATCTTTCAAAATTCTGACTAGGAATTACTTTAATGGCTTATAGTGATTTGTTTCGGCATAGCCCAATCTTCTTTTCTGTTAATTGTTTGTCATGGCAGATACTAACCCTTTGTTTGCGATGATTATTACATCCTTCTTATATGATGAGAGTCTAGGAACAGGGGTATTATACTAATCATATAATAAAAAAAATCTTAGAACAGGTATTCTTTAACAAATGTTTCTACAATTTGGCCATTTATCATCTGTAACGTAGAAATCTAATGTGATGTCTTTATTTACTAAGAGTATGCCTATGCAGTTGGATATCCATTTGGTGCACCTATTTGCACTCACGATTTTCATCTTGTAACATCTCAGTTGTCCATCCTGACACTGACATCCTTTTATGGTTTCATTTATGAAGAAAAATGAATTGACATCCTTTTAATGGTTGGCTTTCCTATATTGTTCTTAACTTTGTAATGTCTCTAGTCACCCTTCAAGCTCAAAAAGAGTACCCTCCGGATATGCAATGCAAGGACAAGTTCCTCCTACAGAGCACCATTGTGAATAATGATTCTGACGAACTTTCTCCCGATACTGTAAGAATTTGGATGGCTTTCTGTATTATGCTTAAAGAGAGAATGCTTGTTATCCTTTATTTTCACTTTATGCTATTGATGGACATTTCTGAATCCAGTTTAATAAGGATAGTGGAAGAACTGTAGAAGAGTGCAAGCTTAGGGTTGTTTACATCTCTCCTCACTCATCTCCTGGACAATCTGAAGATGCGTTTAAACAAAGTTCTGATGTCAACTCTGTAAGTTCTAAATTCAAGTCATAGTCTAGTTCATTTTTCATGTCCTTATTTTTTTCTTCCAAAAGTCATGCTGCTTGATTTCTTAGGATATAATGACTGGTGACGTAAAGTTTCTTTAAAAACATCTGGAGATCTCGAGCAAGTTTTTGTCATATATAACTTGTCATCTTATTTTTTCCCTTTTCCCTTTCCTATATGTGAGAGCCACGTGTTGCTAGATTTTATAAAGCCAGTACTCTTTCTACTTTTCGGTGGATGCTCATTTTGAATGTCTGGCTGTTTTTATTTATTTTTTTTGGTTTGGGGGCGGGGTGAGGGTGATTAGGTGCTCTAGGTTGTTGCTTTAGTTTGTGACAGGAGGTAAAAGATATTTTCTGAATGAAAAAGGTGAATGGCAAAAAAAAAAAAAAAGGAAAGAATTGAAGAGAGGACAGACTATGATTATTCTTCTGCTTTTTGAGAATAAAATGGTTGTCGAAGAGCAGATATGTACCCATCTCATCTCCCCCGATCGTCTTCTTGGCTCATAACAAATCATAAGAAGAAATGTTTAACCATTAAGAAATAGAAGATACTACTACTTTTATTTTATAAATAGCCGTTTATGTCACTGGCTATTTCCCTCCCTTGAGAAGAATGGGAATCAAAGGAGTTCATGGGACCTGATAAAGCAAATAGGGTGGTATAAAGTTTACTTGATTATTCTTCATCAAAAAGGTTTACTTGATTATTAGGATGTCAAGGATAACAAAAAACAGTGATGATTTATAGTTTTTGGATAAGGAAACACTCTACCAGGTTAAGATTCGAACCCCCGCCTCAACCAAAAACATTTAAAAGAAACATTGATGATCATTTTCTGGAGGGTTTTGTTATTGGTCTCTGTCAAAACGTGATTGCGAGCACTTTTTCCCTTGGTGGTGGAGATACTCGTTCTCCCTGCTCCATAGGAACTACTTGAGGAGAATTAATTTAGAATGGAATATCCTTATCGCGTGACCCTATATGGAGATTTCCATGATGGACAAATCCCCCAAAAAAGGAGCAATTGCTATTATTATTTTCAAACAGGATTTCTTTTTGGGCAAGTTGTCTAGACCCGTCAGTCACTTGAAATTCAATGTAACCTGCTTTTCTCACCCATCAGTCACTTGAAATTCAACATGACCTGCTTTAATCTTTTCACCTATCCCCATAGAACCTGGTCAAATCATGGGCCATATTCCATTTTGGAGTACTTTTCAGAACCATGTTGCTTTGTATCCCCAGTTAATGCCAGATGAAGCGTTTCAAAATAGAAAGTTCTACTTCTCCAGTTTGAAAAAGAGAACCGTAAAGTTAGATGTTGAATTTGGTCAATTTGTCGATGAAGTACTTCCCATTTAGCTTTTGTTACTGACATGTGTAAAGCTCCCTAATGGATGTTCTGGGGGAACAAATATTCCGCGATCTTCGGAAGGTTTTAGCTTCTAATCATATGGAGACTTGCACATCATGTAGGTAGAAAAGATTTATCTGTAATCATAATGCCAAGTTTATACATGAGATAGAGAATTTTATCTTAGTCCCAAGTTTGACACCATACTATATGCTTTCGCTTTGATATAGAGTCAAGCATTGCAACGTGCCAGAGATGAAAGGGATGCAGCTTTCCGACAAACACAGCAGCTGCAACAGGAAGTGGTTAGTGTACTTTACATTTTCCTATTTATTTAGTTGTTATAATTATTCATCCATGTATAGGTATATGCTAGTCCAAATTAATACTAATACATTAGTAGGTGGCTCCATATGCAGAACTATCTGATCAGATTAATCCTAGTTGATACACGAAAAAGCAGAGCAGAAGATAAACTGGAAGTGATATATTTGACTTGCTATTAGTTCATTATAATCTTGGGTCCTTATACACAGTCATTAGATAAGGCCAAAATACATAATAGTTCTGGGAACCAAAAAGAGAAAACCAAGGAG
The DNA here is from genome assembly GCF_000393655.2 of Nicotiana sylvestris. Taxonomy (NCBI): domain Eukaryota; kingdom Viridiplantae; phylum Streptophyta; class Magnoliopsida; order Solanales; family Solanaceae; genus Nicotiana; species Nicotiana sylvestris. The sequence continues at coordinate 199,658,582 of NC_091064.1, read as the reverse complement.
TTGAAAATACTGTTTCACATGGGAAGGAATAGTAACTTGTTTAGACTTAGCTTCGCTTTATTTGAAGCAGGCAGGGATTATGCAAAAAGATTTAGACGTGGAACTCAACTGGCTGCATAGAAAAACTATACATCAACCTAATAAAAAAGAGCACAAGAAGAAGATAGCTATAGATCAACAATAATAATCTTACCTTTTGAAATTTCTTGTTTATCTGGATCTACAACAAGCATTGGTGATGGCTTCATTTGTCCATAGATTAATTCTTCGATTTTGAAACTTCAGTTAAATTTCTATCATCTTGCATATATCCATTGGTCTGTAGTTGGCCACCATTCTCATGTATGTTGCTTCATGAACTTGCAGGAAGTTCTTAAGAGACGAAGAAATCGGAGAGGTGATGCAGGCTTCTCTCTAAAGTTTGCACTCGTTGTGGGAGTCATTGGGATAATGGTTGGGTTTCTATTTAAACTGTTGATGTCTTCACCTTCTACAGAATAGCTCAAGTCCCTCCGTTCGTGGATTACTGTTTTTCTCTTTCAGTTTACTGTATAATTTTCTAGTGTTGGGGAACTGAAGAGCTCGCTGGCTCTGTTCTTTCTGTGTAAATTGATCAATTTTTATGATACTTTGTATTCATTCTCACCATTTTTCAGTTGATATATATTTTCTTTTTCTTTTGTCTCTTGAAAATGAGCGGCCGTTCGCCTGTATCATGTGCCACAGTGCCAGACTATTGCTTAGAGTTGATTTTACCTTAAACGTGGGACCATCAGTTCCTTCTCAAAAAAAAAAAAAAAACAGTTCCCATTGCTAGCATTGGTTGCCATGTTCCTTCCTTAATATCTGTTGAATTGGAGTAGTGGTGGCAAAATGGTTCAAAGAAAACAGTTAACCACCCATATTATCCACTAAAAAATGGGTTGAATAATGAACTTTTTAAAAACGGGTCAAATATGGATAAGAACCATATTATCTAAATGGATAATTAATGAGTAATCAATGGGTGTAACTTTTATATTTGTAAAACCTCAAATTGGGGGTTACTCAAGTTAGGGAGACAAAAAATTTTCCCAAAAGTGATCAAGAAGTCATGGATAATATGGGTA